>NW_010402247.1:41822-43991 GCF_000710305.1 Buceros rhinoceros silvestris
AACGTAGACCGCCCGCCCCCCCCTTTTTTTTTAAATTTAATTAAAGATATTGATTCTCCCTGGAGAGGAATTCTGGGGTAATAGTGGCACATACTGGGAAATCTAAGGTCATTGTGTTTATCTGTGCAGCTCACCATGGATTAGACAATAGGCTATTTTGGAAACATAATCGGGGAATTTTCGCTGGTGGGTTTGCTCAGTCATCTGGTCTAAGAATCCCTAGTGGTGATGCAGAACCAGGAAAATGTTACATTCATTATAGAGAATTCCTGAGGAAATCTGAAAAAACTGTTCAAAGGCAAACAGCAGTTTAAAAAATGTCAGTGACACTTCATACTGCTTCACAGAGTGGGAGCTGCTGCAGTGAAAACCGCCTAGGTGAAGACTACCTGGAATTAAGTGAGAGAAATTGTTTCCTTTAAAAAAGAAAAAAAGTAAAAATGTTCCATGCAAACTATGTGAGCTTCACCTTATGGCCAACAAACACTGACCTGGGAAAACAGATGTATTTTAAAATATGCATAGGATTTATTACTCTGCAACTGCCTCATGTTTGAACCCCCTACTTTTCACAAAGAAATGCTGTGTATCTGAAGTAGGGGCAAATATTTTATCAAATGAAAGATTCGTGAAGGCTTTTTTCACTCCTGTGCCTGAGTGCCTCCTATTCCAACCCTAAAAAGGAAGCACCCTCTGCTGGCTCCTGCCGTAATGACTTTATGCCTTTAAACCGTGGTACCTACAAGCTGCTGGTTAAATCGCTCTGACTTAAGTTCCTGCTGTTCGTTTCTCATCTGCAGGGATCAGTTTGCTACTCTGAGTAGTACTCGTATCTGCAAATTGCACGGAAGTTCCTCTCTTTCTTACTCTTCAAGGTAATGATGCCATTGCTAATCTAGGATGAAAATCTGATGAGTTGTCTTTAAATTTGTCTTGGCATCCCGTGCAAACGATTTATACTCACATTCCTTACTCAAGGGGCTTTTTGTTGATTCATAAAACACATAAAATTGAGCAGAAGTAAAGGAAGGTTTTTGGAAACTTCTCTCTATATAAGATACAACAAATGAGTAAGCAAAATCACAGTTTCACCAGAACAGTGTCCGAGTAGATATTTCTCTGGTTTCTGAGAATGTATGAGTTAATTTTTACATTGCCCAATTCACATTTACTTGCTTTTCTGCCTTTATTGTAAGTACAACATGTCTGCACCATATGTTTCTACCAGGTTCTGCTACCAGCATATTATTCTTTTTGCACTTTCTTCCCTGATTTTTTAAATAAACAAATAAATACAAATCAAGTGATTTTCATATGTATTCCATATGAACTGCTGCATCAGATTGTACCAGTCATTTCAAAGGAGACCAAGGGAATATGCTGGAACATATCATAGGAACATATCATAGGAACAAGAATATTTCAGTCTGAAATATAAAACGGACAGCACAGGATAATACAAAGGCTGCTCTATTCCTTTCTAGTTGCTTTTTACTGGCAATGACCTTCTCTTGGCTTATCCTTCTCAAATAGAGCTGAATTATATAACACCGCATGGTGGCATATATTTTCAAATTGTGTCCTAAATGAGGAATAAAAGGGCTTGATCCAGGACAGCGCTGGAGCACGTGCCTAAGAACTGAATGTGAGTGTATGCCTATGTGCTCTGATGGATTGAGCTCTTGAGTATTACAGTTTGCGCAACCCAGTTTCCAAAGAGATTTCACCTGTTCAAGCTAACTTTGCTGAATACTATAAAGAACATTTTTTAATAATGGTAGGAGAACTTTTTGAGTTACTCCTGTCATTGAGAGAATCTATCAAACAGATTTTCTGTGGCAGACAGGGAACCTAATCTCGGTTTTACTTTTTTTAATTTAGAGTACAAAAGGGGGGAGGTCTCCCAGGTCGTCAGCTCCATGGAAGCCCAAGAAGTACTGCTGCCATCAGTGTCTGGGCTTAGGGGTGAACTGGCATGTGCCAGAGCCTTCTTGTCCACAGCCCCAGCTTCCTGTGATGGAAATCATTGCCAGGAAGGAGGGAAAAAACCCCATCGTCTGCATCTCATTCTGAAATGTGGCCAGAGCACCCAGCTGAATCTTGGAGCTTGAGTCTACTAGCATATTCCTTTCTTCCCCAGCATGTGGAATGCTTACTGCCTACACTCTT
>NW_010402247.1:44057-46479 GCF_000710305.1 Buceros rhinoceros silvestris
ACTCTTTCCTTAGAGTATGACAAGATGTTGTGCCGAAACAATGTCAAGCAAAGAGTGGGCTACAATGTTTAACATCAATTTTAATATTACTTTAAAAACAAGAAATTACGTTCAGTTCTAAGATGTCCTCTCTCTTAAAATAATGTGAGTTAATCCTAGAAAGAAGTGGAATATGCTCAAACTTGCTTAATATGGTAGCTGTGAACGTAGTGGTCAGGAATTTTTTGTTATAAGAGAAAGATGTTTTGCAATTCACAGTTCCAGTTCATACTGGAATATAGCTTGTTCTGAATACGTGGATTAGACATGCCAGTGAAAGATTTGATAATATATGTTGGCATAAACATTCCCAAATTGAATTTAATGTAAAGAAGTCACCAGTTTGACATGTAGACTGGTTGGAAAAATATTGCAGAATTTTAAGTTTTTGTTAAAAGCATTGTTTCAGTACGAGATGTACTTGAGTGCAGACACATTTAAGAATTACAACTGTTTGCTTACTGAAGGACACTTATATCTCTTTTCTTGTTCCTGCAATCCACTTCACCTTACGAGGTCCTCTACTATGGCTCCAGGAGACTGTGCTAACACCTCAGTTTGCAGCAGCTGAATACTGGAGAGTTATTGCTTTTAATTACAACTGATGATCTGGCACTTCTCTGAGATGATCTAACAGAGCTGACCAGTGTGCCTAACTGGGGAAATTTCATCAATAAGTCCAGTACCCTGATTTTTGTGAGTCAGTAACATTAGCTGCCTTTCTGGTCTTCCATTACAGTTAAGACCTGTTTTAGTCACCTAGTCCACTTGAGGAATAGATCTTTCTGACTCATTTGGGCATGATGCATAAATATATTAAATCTGGGTATTAAAACCCATGCATGCTTAGAGTGATTTTTTTCAGGATATTTCTCCTGCCTTATGGCAGTGGCTGGATGTTACTGTGGCTAGTCTGTAAATAGAGCTATTTAGGACATATTTGCGATTGGAGGCTTAGGGAGATGTTGGTTGTTTGACTGCATTTGTCATGAAGTAGACAGTAACCCTGTGACATTTTTCCTGATGAACCACAGTAGAGCACTCGGAGAATACTGAGGTTTTTTATGGAGAAGTATTTCTTTATCTTTCATAAGAGTGTTATTTGTGCTTCTCTTCATTAAGTGGTGGAGGTGGGAGAAAAATCAAAAAGGCATTCATGTTGAGTGAATGAGTGTTAGAGTAGCCATATGGATGGTACCAATGCAGCAACTCTTTTCTTTCTGCAAAAAAGACAAGCCCAAGGGAAGAAGGATTCATGTGAAACAGTGGGACACCTCATTTTTTGCACAGCAATTATGTGCCATGATAAGAAAAGTATGTGAAGACTAACAGAGCCTGGGGCAATGCTGCCTGATGATACTTAGCCTGGGACTGCTCTGTGGAGCCATGCAAAAGCAGAATTTGTTGACCACCATGGTGTTCCTTACGATAGAGATCTGGTGTCCAAGACTTTGCAGTACTTCTAAAAACAGTTGTTGTTATCCTGACACGATGAAGTTGAGGCAAGGAGTTTAGCATTTCACTGAAGTTCAAACAGTGTATCAGTGTAAGGGCAAGAAAGACTCCTAAGTCTCAGTTTCCATTCTTATGTTTACCCACTATATTTTTCTGTCTTAAAAGCATTCTTCTGCACCACTTAAATGGAAAATTAAATAATTTCTAATATTTTATTTCCTACAATGGTATTACTTAAAATAACTAAGTTGATTTTTTTCCATGAATTACATTTTAAAAAGTGTGAATATGGACTGAACAAGAAGGAATTGCCAAATACTTGTAAATTTTTTACTAATTTATACCATTGTGGAAATAGTAATTTGTGGTAGAAATACTGAAGGACTACATTTTTTGTATTACTGTGATATTGAGTTTTTATACAGTCCACCCTGCAATTCCTATGATCTCTGTTTTCCCTTGTCACTGGTGTGGATGTATTGTGAACTTCACATGTGCTTATCTTAAAGCATAAACAGCTTTAAGACAGAAAGAAGCCACTGAAGCTTCTTTCTGTGTTGTACAAAAGAAATAAATATCCTTTGTTACTGTAGCTGAAAGTGTGGTGAAATGGAATTGCAAAGCATCTTGTTTCTTAGGTTCCAGTTTTGATGAGGATGTTTACAGCTAGATGAAATGGTTCTAGTATCTTTACAGTAAAAAAAAAGATGGTTTATCCTCACTAAAATCCTAACCCAGTGTTACTATTAAGCCTTAGTCCATCTCAGCTAAGAGGGAAGTCTGCTTCTCTCTTAATATGCTAATTTTTAAAAGACAAAATCACTGTGTTTACCCTAAATACTGTGGTGACCAAGTGGAACTCTAAAATAGCTGATAGACTCTGATACCATTGGAGATGGTTTCAGGTTTTTTTTAATTTAATTTAATT
>NW_010402248.1:0-424 GCF_000710305.1 Buceros rhinoceros silvestris
GGGCTCTGTCCCCTTCTGGGGTGGGGTGGGGGTTACCTACACCCAGGGGGTGGAAAGGAGGAAGGCAAAGAGCCCCCCAGTCCCACCACTACCAACGAAGTTTAGATGCGGAGCGGAGACGGAGCGTCCTCTGCGGCCGCGCCCCTCCCAGCGCGGCCATCCCCGCGCACACGGCAGGATCCCCGGGTAATCAAACGGCTATTAAAACCTAATTCATGTTCGGTAATAATATTACGCCAAAAAATATTTATTAAAATCATTGGCATGTGCTTCCTGCCCCTTGGAGAGATCCGTGGGAAGAGCAGATGCGAGGATTCCTCTTTGTCCTCCCGGCCTTCCTGCAGCCGAAAAACCAAACGGGGAGCCCGGCGCGTGTTGCCAACCCCTGCCAGCTCCGGGCTGCCCCAATACCCTCCCGGGCCCG
>NW_010402248.1:736-954 GCF_000710305.1 Buceros rhinoceros silvestris
TGGCCCCCCTCGGTTCTCGATACCGGGGCTCGACAGAGCTGTCGGTCCCCCAGTCCAAAGTGCAGGTCTTGTGGCAGCAGGGGCAGCCCCGCTTCCTCCGGGCAGGGATGCTTCTCCTCCAGCAGGCCCGGGGAAGGGACCGTGGCATTCGTGGCCGTGAGCAAGCCCCCCCTTCCTTGTCGTCCCCTGTCTGGCCCTGAACTTGACCCTGGCCTTGG
>NW_010402249.1:0-316 GCF_000710305.1 Buceros rhinoceros silvestris
GGGCGCCTGGTGACTGTCTGGCCACGCTTGGAACCGTCCACCTTGAGCGCTGCGATGGCTTCGCCGGGCGCCGGGAAGTGGCTGAAGCAGCCTGTGCCATCCTGCATGGTCCGGCCTTCCAGGTGCTGAGTGGCTGCGGTGCTGGGGGCGCCTGGTGACTGTCTGGCCACGCTTGGAACCGTCCACCTTGAGCGCTGCGATGGCTTCGCCGGGCGCCGGGAAGTGGCTGAAGCAGCCTGTGCCATCCTGCATGGTCCGGCCTTCCAGGTGCTGAGTGGCTGCGGTGCTGGGGGCGGGCCCGCGGGGCGGGCGGCCC
>NW_010402249.1:543-775 GCF_000710305.1 Buceros rhinoceros silvestris
ATGGGATGGGATGGATGGGAGGGGACAGGATGGGAGGGGACAGGGTGGATGGGTGGGACAGGATGGGACACGGCACATTGGGAGGGGATGGGATGGGGTGGGACAGGACAGAGCAGATGGGATGGGACAGGGACAGGGTGGGATGAGGTGGGACAGGGTGGGATAGGGTGGGACAGGACAGGATGAATGGAACAGGATGGAATGGGATGGTACAGGAGGGCATGGATGGGCT
>NW_010402250.1:0-7122 GCF_000710305.1 Buceros rhinoceros silvestris
TGCTGAGAATCTCCATACAGTCCTGGCTTGCAGACATGTCCTCTGCTAGCTGCAGTTCTCTCTGGTTTAGAAGTACCTGCTTCTACTGGTGACCTCTTTTTCTACTGCCAGCTTTCCTGACCCCCAAATATTAGATTCTTGTCTGTTCAACAATTAGTGCTTTGCATTTGAAATTACAACACTGCTGCAGTTCCTCTTACACAGGCCGTATGAAAGCAGCAAAGCATGACCTAAATGCACTTTTATGGCATTTAATAACTGGAATTGTTACAATATCACACAAATTTTAAGACCCAGACAGATCTGCAACTCAAATACTATAGAAATATTTGTGTTTACTGGACCTACTTTAAAAGACAGGCTCTGATAGTTTTGTTTATATCTCCCGGTTGTCCAGAGAGTGTGTTTTCCCATATCAGGTTTTGGATTCCACAGGTCTCATTAAGAGGTTAAGAGATGACCAAAGTCCTCTCCCAAACACCAGCTGTGTTTCAAGTTTGGGTTTCTGTTCATTCTTTTGAGAATTGAATTAGAAATAACTTCTACTAGTCATTCAATCTAAACAGCTTTCCTCCTTTTTATTGTTATACGAAGTATCAAAACAGCACTTGAAAGATCTACTCTCTGGTACACTTTCATTTATCCCTGAACCCTGACACAAAAATATGTAAAGAAAAACCTTCCAGATTCCAAAACTTTACTTGGGTGACCTCACGCGCTCTGTATCTGAGCATTATTTTTTGACCTTTGCTATTTTGTACTTGGCAAAAAAATAAAATCAATACTTTTTTCAGAAAAGTCATCTCAACATCTTGTTTTGTGGAAGATATTATTGCAGTGGGTGACATTGTTTTCCCTGAAAATGCTGGTTAGAGCTCTCTTTTCAACGAGTTTAGGTGCCTGAAGATGTAGTCGGCTGCATCTGAAAACCCCAGTGAGTATTTGAATGACCTAGAATTCTCTGTAGCTCCCATTGAACTCAATTAGGCCTGTAATTAATATTCTTGAAAATTCTAATGAATTCACTCTTAAACAGTTTTAAGAAACAGCTTTAATCATCTGGCTGTTTCATTTATTTTAAGAGTTATTAACTTCACCTAATATGGCAGTTTCTATCTCTCTAGAAGACTTTAGGAAAAAAAAGCTTACGTATAGAATTGCTTAAGAATTACTAAACAGAAGAGAAGAACCTGTTTGGTCTATTGAGAAAAACCAGTGCCCTAAATTCAATACGCTGTCTTAAAACTAGAAGTAAGGATGAGTAAACGGAGAGCAAACACTTTTCTTTCAAAGCAGTACTGGATTAGGAAATCCTGCCCACTTCTACACAGCTGAAAAACAGAGCAAGAGGCTCCCGTTCAAACTCCTCTTTTTCCAAAAGAGACTGGATTTCGATGGAGAAAGAGGAGCTGTGTTTGTCTTCTCACTAGACGTATCTGGGAATGTTCTGCTCCAAGGCTGTTCTCAGTTATGCTGAGTTTCTTTGGTAGCACCATCTTTAATAAAAGCACCTCTCCTTTCCCAGGTTTTCCAGTTCCAAGGCTACCACTTCCCTTTCATTACATCAGCCCAAGTTACCGAATACGGTCCCAACTGAACACCTCACTGGACAGAGTGGCAAGGTCTAGAGCCGCAAAAGGAAACTTACCTGCACGCTCACAAGCCGGGCTGGGAACAGTGTCAGTCGCAGGTCTGGAGCATGATTTGGTTAGAGGTCTATAATTAATTACCTAAGAGGTTTGGAACAAGATTCACGAACAACTTTAATGTTATTACTGTAATCTTGCAGAGAAAATAAGCCAAAGCTGCTGTAGCCTGTCGCAATAGCAGTGTAGGCAGAGCTTTTCTTGTGAAGAAACAATAGTAATTTTATGGTGAGTATTCCCTTGCAATACACTCAGTGACAGGAGGCGCAGATAGAAGCCTCAGAAAGATGAATAAAAAGAATAATGCTATTGACAACAATTATAAAATAAATTGTACTTATTAATAAGATTAATGGACTATAAAGAATTAGTCATCAGACTAGTCTGAAAGAGGAGGACTTGATGGACTTGATGTAAATTTAAATTAGCATCTGAATCCAAAAACATCTTGAGGAGACAAATATATTGCTTGTAGCAGCATAGATTAGGTACCTGCTCTCTGAATTTAACTTCAGATAATTATTAAAAAACTGAGACAGCGTTGTGTCCCTGACCTCAGTTTTAAAACTCTGAAAATCCAGCAACTGTCACATCTTACCTTTTAGCTTTCCTTAATCATCGGCAGGGTGTAATCTTTAAATGTGCTTCAGTACTGGCCCAACAGGAGATCGTGGTTATCATTTTACTGGATATAGGGGGTTAATGTAGTGTTATGGGGTCGTTGGGGTTTTTTGGTCGTGGTTTTTTTTTCAAATACATAATTTTAAGTGAATAGCAATGATTTCATGCATGTCTATGTCATACTCTCCTCTGCAACACAGGAAGTTAATGTCAAAGACCATGGGACATCATTTATCATCTTGTTCCACAAGCAGTGGAGGAGAAAGCAATAATATGGATCATCTCCCCAAGTTAATCCTAGTCATTTTGGCACCATTTTTAATAGGTGTGTGAAGATGTAATAAAGAAGATTGCAATTTACATCTGTGTTTATTGCCCACTACACAAAAACTGCAAAAACCAATGCTGCCTTTACCATTTTGAAAGCAAATGTGACATTTCTCAGAAAGCAACTCTGACCACCGTGTAAGTGCAGGCTTACAGGCAAGCAGATGTAAGCTGTCAGGGAGCAGCAAGGACAGGCTGCCCTGCAAAGGTGGGTGAACCAGGAGCTGAACCGGCAATACGGCAGGCAAGGCAGTGACCTCGCTGACAACGGCAGGCTCTCACAGTACCCAAACAAGAAAGCAGAGCAGGGCCAGTGACGGCAAGCAGGGTCAGCCAAGAGTTCAGGTTTCCGGACAAGTCCGTAGTGACAAACAGGTTGGAGGTGAAGCTGGGAAGTAAAGTCAGTGGGTCAGGATCAGCAAGGGACGTAGCCAGGCACAGGCATACCCACCGCACCACGCAGGCAGGGCCCACGTTTGTACACAGCTCCCTAGAGGAAAGGCCACCGAGGAGGCTCCTCACGGCCCGTGTCACACGCCTCTTTTCACCGCAGCCCCATCCGAGGCTATGTGAGCGTGTTGTACCGGAGCTGGGCAGCTAATCCCCCGGGGAGCGGGAAAGGGGCTGCAAGGTCTCAGGGTACGCTCACACCCACAGATTCTGTGAGGCGGACTGCTTCATCTCTTCCCGAGCACCTGCTCCTCTCCAGAGCCACAACAGCCCAAGCACCCTGACGTCAGGAAACATGTTGCCACCAAAGCATATAATGAGAGGCTGGCATTGGGAACTCATTTTGAAGCCCAGAAGGTTTGGGTTTGGTTCTGCTTGTGGGTTTTGTTGTTGGTGGTGTTTTGGGGGTTTGTTTTGTTTAGTTTTGGTTTGTTTCTGCAGTAGGAAGGAAAAAGAAAGAAAGAGGAATTGAAGTCACAGATTCCCAGAGCGATTTGGCTTTTCTGACAAGAGGTCTGTTTGGTCTGTAGGCACAGAAGATAACAGGGTGTCTGCATGATGTAACTATGCCATCAGCTGTTGGGTTTGCATGTTGCGTTATTTCAAAATTACAGATGGAACAGGCTTGTACACAGACTGGCACAATTTTATCAGAAGACTGCGGGGTAACACGTGCAAACAGAGCTCTCAGTTTCTCAGTAGTCTTTCTCAATCCTTGCACTACAAACAATTTTATGACAAATTAATGATTTTACTTGATGATAGCAGAATGATCACAAGTTCAAAACAAATTGCACAAGCATGATAGGAGTTAACAGTTTCAATGACTCTTCCCTTTACTTTGGATTATTTTCACCTGCCCCTAAGACGGCAGGAGTAGCATTGTTTTAACACCCTGGTGCTGCGTGAGGTAAGGAAGGTGGTGTCTTCTGTAAGATGTACCACCCGGATCCCACAGAACCCGATGCAGCTGCCAAGGGAGTATATTTCTTTGACCTGAGCAGTGCTTTAGAATGAAATCAACCAGGCTTTCAAACTGGTGCGTGATTTTTATTGCAGCAGTTTCCCACCAGCAGCAAAGGTTTGTACTCCCCATACTGGCAGCGAAGACTCCTCTGGGGACGCTTGGTAACCTGAGCAGCAGTGGATTAGCTAGATACATATCATCACAGAGCCCAAACGCTACAGATATTGGCATGTGAAACCCATGCGTTAGCTAATCAACAATTTTCCAAATAACAACAATGCCATGAGACACGGCTTGGCACACTCTGCGTTTAACAAGGTGGGGAAAGACTCTTACAGAAAGATCTGGGGCAGCTAGGACAGGACACTGCGTGGTTCATGAAGCAATTTTGCTGGCAGAATCCCTATGTACTGAGAGCCCCGAGGGCCCTGACCTGACCCGCCAAGATGAAGGGCTGCAGGTAGGTTTCTCAGGCCTGGGGCATGGGGCTGTGCTTCCTGGGGTGAGTTTCCTACACCACAGCCTCCTGCTGCCCCTCAGATGCCCGTCTGCCTGGGCCCTGCCTCCCCCAACAGCCCCAGGGCTCCTCTCAGACAGCCACTGCTCCCACCCAGCACCTCGTCCCCAGCCCTTTGCTCCCAGTCTCAGTCCTGGGTGCCACTGGGACCCCTGGCCTGGGCTGGAGCCTGTGCAGGGACAGGGACGAGACATACACTCCTCTGGATAAAGAACCGGCTGGATGGCCAGGCCCAAAGAGTGGTGGTGAACGGAGTTTTCAGTCCAGTTGGTGGATGGTCACCAGTGGTGTTCCCCAGGGCTCAGTACTGGTGCCTGTTCTCTTTGACATCTTTATCAATGATCTGGATGAAGGGATCGAGTGCACCCTCAGCAAGTTCACAGATGACACTGAATTGGGTGGTAGTGTCAATCTACTGGAGGGTTGGGAGGTTCTACAGAGAGACCTGGACAGGCTGGATCGATGGGCTGAGGCCAGTTGTATGAAATTCAACAAGACCAAGTGCCGGGTCCTGCACTTGAAACACAGCAACCCCCTGCAACGCTACAGGCTCGGGGAGGAGTGGCTGGAAACTGCCCAGTGGAAAAGGACTCGGGGTTGTTGGTTGATAGTGGCTCCCTGCCCTCACCTCGGTCTGCGCTAAAACCGGGAGCACCGCGGGAAAAAAAATCAGAACAAAGCAACACAAAACTTAAAACCGACCAGCGCCCGAAATCCCTGGGGTTTTTTATTTTCTCACCAGCCCCTGGCCACGAGATGCCGCGGAGCTGATGGTGGCCATGCTCACGGTCAGCGACGTGCCACGCTCAGCGACACCCCGGGGTACCAGGGGTTTGGTCCCCTCACTGCAAGGAGGACATTGAGGTGTGGAGCGTGTCCAGAGAAGGTCAGCGACGCTGCTGACGGGTATTTTCTCACCAGCCCCTGGCCACGAGATGCCGCGGAGCTGATGGTGGCCATGCTCACGGTCAGCGACGTGCCACGCTCAGCGACACCCCGGGGTACCAGGGGTTTGGTCCCCTCACTGCAAGGAGGACATTGAGGTGTGGAGCGTGTCCAGAGAAGGTCAGCGAAGCTGCTGAAGGGTCTAAGGCACATCATCAGCACAAACCTTACGAGGAGCAGCTGAGGGAACTGGGAATGTTTAGTCTGGAGAAGAGGAGGCTCAGGGGGGACCTCACTGCTTTCTGCAACCCCCTGAAAGGAGGTCGTGGCAGGGTGGGGGTCAGTCTGCTCTCCCAAGTTACAGCAAACAGGTCAGGAGGAAATGGCCTCAGGTTGCACCAGGGAAGGTTTAGATTCGACATCAGGAAAAATTGCTTCCCCAAAAGGGTTGTGAAGCCCTGGAACAGGCTGCCCGGGCAAGTGCGGAGTCACCATCCCTGGGGGTGCAGAGAAGCCGTGTCGATGTAGTGCTGTAGGACATGGATTAGTGGTGACCTGGCAGTGTCTGCATTAGTGGTTGGACTCAATGATCTTAAAGGTCTTTTCTAACCTGAACAATTCTATGATTCTACCAGCTGAGAAAAGGACTTGGGGGTTCAGCTCTCCTCCTGGCACAAAACACCTCATTTTCCTCAAAACAGGACAAAAAGGAAATACCAGCTGCTGCCAGCTCAGCATCGTGTCTGGCAGCCACCCCAAGGGTGAGCCTTGTACCCAGAGCAGGGCTCTGTTCTGCTCCAAGAGCCAGAAAGCGGCAAGTTAAGAGGCTGCAGAGACTCTCAGAGGCATAATTTTATTTAAGGTACATATTAAAAGGCAATGCATGTAGCACACAATGGACTTGGCCTGAACTTGCCATAGACCAACCATGGCTTTTAACCAGGCAGTGAATGATTAGGAAACCCAGTGCGCCAGAAGAACATGCAGTGATGGTGAGGTCTGAGGAAAACACTCTGCTCTGTGCTTGCTCCTTACAGAACTCCGAGATCGGAGCTGACATTTAATTCACATTACTGGCTGCAGTTCTCCCATCAGAAAATTTTCTGCAGGTGCCAGCTAATGGGAGGCTCTTTCTATGGTATTCTTGTGGCTCGCCAAACAGACCTAATACAGCGCAGTCAGCACTACCAGGCTGTACCTCCGTGGAAGTCAGTGCTTTATAAGCTTGCTCTGCTCGCTGAAGGAAATGGGACATATGACACCTTCAGTCACAACAGGAAAAAAGTTGTTTACTTGATGTAAAACAAACAGCCGTTTGTCCTCCGGGTCAAAAGGCAAACAACATCCCATCACTGAGCTTTAGCTGAAAATTAAAGCTTTCTCAAAAGTACAGTTTCTTCTGACTGAGAACCCCAAATGCTTTCATGTGAAGAACTGAGAAACCTGCTTAGTGTTGTGTTCCCTCAGGGTTCTGTACAGAATGAATGAGCAGCATAGACCAGCCTCTACTTTCTGCTAGTGCTGCCAGAAATACATTCTCCCACAGCTACTGGTGGTTTTCATCATCTCTGTTAGGAATTTGAAAATATTCTGTCAATAGTTTGACCTTACTTTGCCTCTTGTGTTTTAAATCCACACAGAGGGCACTCGACTGAAGTCAGACACCAGACCCCAGCCTGCTGCCTACAAGCCATACACCTGGCAGCATC
>NW_010402250.1:7649-7978 GCF_000710305.1 Buceros rhinoceros silvestris
CGCGTTGACGGCTGCCATCGGAGCATCCCTGCGTCCCGCTCCCTCCGGAGCCGGCGGGGTGGGACTACGTGGGGGACGGGCAAGCAGCGTAAAAACCCTAAGCCGCAGAGACGGTTCCTCGAACTGCGCCGCCAGGAGTCGCCCGCAGTGATGCCCCGCGCCCTCCCGGAGTACTCCGTTGCTCCGTCAGCAACGCAGCTGGGTGTCAGGATGCCCGCACCCGTGCAGCAAGCGCCATCGCGACAGGAGGGGACGACAAAAGGCAGCGCCCCACCACCTCTGCCCTGCGGGATAGGGGGGTGGCGTTGGCGGGGGAGCAGAGCGCCCCG
>NW_010402251.1:0-208 GCF_000710305.1 Buceros rhinoceros silvestris
TGGGTCCTGGGGCCAGCGCCACCCACGGAGGTACAACCCAGAGGGAGAAATCCTGCGGGCAGAGCCGGGCCGCGCTCCCAGCCCTGGGCCCAGAGCTCAACCAGCCCCACGGCACCGTGCCTCAGTTTCCCCTTTAAAAAAAAAAAAAAGCCAACAGTAGGAACAGAGGGCGAGGCAGGTCCGTGTCGTGACAGTGGCTTCCACGCCG
>NW_010402252.1:0-552 GCF_000710305.1 Buceros rhinoceros silvestris
AGGGGTCGGGTGCGAAGGGCGGGGCGGCCGCTTTGCCGTCCCGGTAGCACCCCGACGGGACCCGCCGCGTCCAAGTGGGAATGCGTTCGGGGAGTCTGCGTTGCGAGGGCGTGGATGGCGGCTGGGACCGAGCTGAGGAAATGAAACCGTCAGGAGTCGGAGAAAAACGCATCGGGTACTCCGAGAGACCAGGCGGCTCCCAGACGGACCAGGCTCCCAGATGGACAGTAAAACACAGTGTTACCTCCCTCCGTGTCTTCCTGGGCTTTGATGAAATTATGTGGACTTTCCGAACAGCCTTTTTTTTTTCTTCTTACAAAATACGGCCGCGTTGATACAGCTCGTTCGTTTCTGCGTGTCGTTAAGGCGTTCCTGGAAGTTAAGAGTTGTGAAGTTTTAGAAAAAGACTTTAAAGCTGCCTTCCGAGTAAAATACTCACTTAGCGCCGGGTCCACATCTATCTGTCGTTATAGTGCACTAAGCTGTCAGGGCCCGTTTCGAGATCAGGGCTTTATGCCTGTTAGTAATCTTCTGTTAGTGACCCGTCGCTCT
>NW_010402252.1:704-8139 GCF_000710305.1 Buceros rhinoceros silvestris
GGTTTTGACGGGCAATATGAGGAGTGTATAAAAAGTATTTTTTCTGCTAGCTTAACTGTATTAGGAAAAATACTAGGTGGCCGTGTGTTTTTTAAAGATTTATGCTAGTTCAGAGCATAAACAGCTTTTTTTTTTGGTGTTATTAAACTACAGATTCTTTGCACTCTCTTCTGAGAGGTTAGCAGCAGCGGCGGCAACCGAAGTTACCTGGTGGCTACTTAACCAGCAGTTTTTAAGCTGAAACACTTCCCACAGGACAGAAACTTACAGCCTACAGTGCTTTTTCTTTGTTTACAGTCTTTATGAACAAACAATGTGAAAACGTTGCCTTGAGCTTTGCCATTTTTTTAACTCAAACGGTGATAACTAGCCGATCGTGTTGCTTTACAGAAGAAGACAATGGAAAAACACAAGCGTGATTTGCTTTTCAGTACTTGAAATGAGGGTAAACTGAACCACATGCTTATCTTCCTCTCAGCTTCGGTTTGGAGCAGTGCCGATATTATTGATTACTGGCAGCTGATGGTTTTATTTTAGCTAAGTGCAGTGACTGTAAGAGCATTTCTTTTCTAGGGTCTGACCTGGGAAAACAGTATGTCTCATCCAAATAGGCAACATGATTACCAAAGTACAATTATCAAGGTATTGCATTCAAATCAGAAAATTGTGTGGTCAAGTACTAATTACTAGAATCTTCCAAAGCTATTACAAACAGTATTATGAACAGTAGTTATTAAAAAAAATATTTCATACCTAACTTTATTAAAAAATATTAGATTAAGTGTATTTAGGACTTCCTCAGTTTGAACAGCACTTGACTGTACTGTCTCTACTGTACTAAACCATAAATTAAAAAAGAAAATACATTTTGAAACACATTTTAGCTACACTCAGAGCTTCAAAGAGTTTGTTTTACTCTAATTCTGATAATATATTTTAAAGTTCTCTGATTGCATAAGTCATTCAAAAGATGTTCTGAAATGTTAACATTTTAATACTTACCTAGTATAAAAGTCTCCATAGTCACTTGATAGCTTAATATTCCATATGTCAAAATGAACAAGTGATGTGTTGAGTTCTTTTCTTGATTTTTCATTTGAATTTGTAGACTGACTTAAGTTATCTGGAAGAAATGTAGTATTTCATACTTGGAAGGTAGTAATTGTTGTGCAATTGAATCACATAATTAAGGTATTTGTAACAATTTGCTGATTCAAACTCCAGAGTGTGTTATAAACTCTCATTGCAGTTTTGGTAAAAAGAGTTAGTATGTCCTTAAGGTTTCTTGTCGTTGTGTATCGTAGTTCGTTCTGCTGTAGGCTTGCATCTTGCTCCATTAGTTTCACTGATTTTTATCCTAAATTCTGTTTACATTTAGCATTGTGGAACAGTATATTTGGGACAGCATATTTAGGACAGTATACCCTAAAAATTGAGGACAATATATGTAAACAGAAGAGTAGAAAAATTATCAGGGTTTTTAATTTAGGATGTTAAAATTGCAAGAGTTAAAATTCAAAATACATCTTCTTGTGAAGAATGAGTACTGAAAAGGTTTTGGTGTCTAATCAGTTTCACTTTCTTGTTCTGAGAGATAACAGGATACTTTCTTGACTGTTGCAGATGTTGTAGGGGAGTTTCACAAACCAAGTATGTTCCAGTTCCTTTGTGACATTTCTGCCTATAAAATGTAGAATCACTCTATGGAGGCTGTTGTGATTTGGCTCAGTAGACCTGTGATTTCCTGCTGGGTTTTGTCAGATAAAATTGTAGTGCTAGTTATTAGTGGGTAGCTTGTCTCAAAGAAGATCTAGATAAGTACTGCTATTCATAATAAATGCTGTATGTTAAAAATTACTGTGCTAGGTCAGGTTGTGTTTCATTTTAATAATCATGTGGGTTAGAGCCATGTGATTCCCAGGTACCAGTCGGTGAGTTTGTTTTCGGTGGTCTGCCTCTGATATGAAATGGTATGCCATTTCAGTGGCCTATGATCAGTTTGAAGTGAACAGGATTTTGGTCATGCAAGCTGGGCGAGTTATGCTTTTTGCGCTGCTGTGAGCATGGTAGCACGCTGCAGAAGCGAAGTATGACTCTGCTGTGCACGTGCTTTTTGGTCACCTGGTTCACTACAGTGTACATACTTTCAGTCACAACAGCAGGAAGACAAGACGTGCATTACTCTTAACCTGGTCGCTAGGGCTATGGTAGTTCAGAACAAGGTGGAAGGACAGGAGAATCACATGACGTCTTTGAATTACAAAATCTTTGAAAGGGGGTGTGCTCAGTGTGAAGTTTAATAGTAGCTAGATGTTATTATGGGTACAGAAATACCCATAGTTTCAGGTGTGCCATAAGCAGTTTTAAGAGGGGAAACTACATCTTTCTGTTTCTTAGGTTACAGAGACTTGTTTATAGGTTTTTTGTCCTGCATCTGATAAAGGATTTGCTATGTAGTGGAGGCCTGTGAAAAATACTATGACTGTTACTATAGCACATCATTGAAAAGAATATTTGTGTTTTGTTGTTAAGCAGTTGTGAATTCCTGGATATAAAGGTGTGTTTTGGGAGATTTGTAAAGGCAGAGAATAACGTGCCGTATGGTTAGGGAGTTTTTTTGAGAAATGCATATTGGCAGAAATGTTTAAAAGTGCTTAGTCAGGAAGTGGTTCACATCTACCACCTGCTATTTGTGTTCCAAGCAATTTTATAGGCTGCATTAGGAATGGGTATTTTTTTGGTCTTCTAGATGCATGTAAATTAGATTTTTATAAAAATTGAGACCTAGACGTCCATGAGGACTACACCCAAATTTAAGAAAGTTGTTACATCATTGTGTGAATTCATGGTTTACTGACATCTTGAATAGTGCTTACAGCTTTGGTATCCCTTTCGCCTGGCTGAAAGTAATTTACTGGAACTCATAAAGATCCAGAAATAGGATGCAATGATGATCACAAGTACGAAATAGATTTTCTGCAATGAGACTAGGAGTCTTCAGCTTAGAAAAGACATGACTTTGGGAGACCATGACAGAGATGTGTAAGTCATGTATGATCTGAAGGTAAGTATAAGCAGATTAGGAAACTGTTCCCAGTGTGCACATGAGATGTCAGATGAAGCTGAAATGCAAAATACTCAAAAAGTGCAGAAGGAGGTATAGCCCTTAGCATATTGTTCATTGTGGAATGCTTTGTCATGAGATGCTTTGGATATTAAAGGCCTACAAAGGTTCAAAATCATGCGCCAAAAAAATCCATCAAAGTCCATAAAATTCGATAATATCCTCTGTGTCTAAGGATTCCTTTATCTCTACATTGCTGAAGAACGAGGTGGTGTTCTGGAAAAGCATGATTATAAGCTACCCCTATGGTTACTTTTTCTAGGTATCTGCTCTTAGCAACTGTGAAAACTTTGAGTCTGACCTGCTGTTGCTGAAGGCAGCATGCTTCAGTGATGTAACAGCTTCAGCAAAGTCCTAGCTTGCAGCTGGGACTACGACTTTCATACCAGTGTTTTAATTAAAAAGAGAGCAAAAACTCTTGAAACACAGGTTGCAAATAAAAATGAGAAAAATACTTTCTTTTTTCTTCTTAATCTTTTTTCCAGATCAATTGCGAGCCTGGTGTGGGAGAGGAATGTCTATGGAATGAATTCAGCTCATTTTTTAGTTCAATATGCATGAGTTCAGAATAGGTCATTTTTATATTTTTTGAAATAATTGCTCTAAGGCTAGTACCAAATGTAGAAATGCAAACCTGAAATAAAGTTTGTCAAACTCCTTAAAGTTTTATAGTCAATTTGAGATGGTTTTAGGAGCTATAATATGGTTACCTGTTCCTGGTTTCCTGAGTTTTTGTAATCAATTAAGTACTTTAATACTCATAACATTTTTAAACTTAATTGATTCTTCCTGATGGCCACTGGATGTCAGATGAATATCTGCCAACCCGTGAGATTTGTCTTATAAACACCTCATATCACAAATACAAAACATTGTGGCCCGTCCATTTATTTTAACAGTTAATACTATCAAATAACATAAATAACACATTTTGAATTCCTGGTAAGTAGGATCGTTTCCTTTTTCTAAGCCAGGTGCATGAAGTAGGCAGAAATAATTTACATACATACTTACTGTTATTAAAGGAACAATACAAACATGAGGATGCAAAGCCAATTTACATTGAGAATTAACTATTTGCATGCTCAGTAATAGTTTGTGACGTGCAAACTATGCTTTTATGTTTTCAGTTACCTGATAGTCATTCCTGTAGCTAGCCATGGACTGTGCACTATTGTAGTATCTTACATCTTTGAATTTACTGTGACAAATAAGGGAGTTGGATGATACCTGCTCACAGATGTACGTTTAAAACTTTTTAAAAATTATGTAGGAAAATGCAAAAGTGAATCTATGAATATCTGTGATAAAAAAATTATTGGATAAGCTTATGGAATTTTTACTTACATTGTAAATAAAATTGCTGCTTACAGTATTGTAGATTAACACATGATTTTCTGCTGTTTGTTTGTTTCCTTTCCAGCTCTTGCAGAGCTGGTTTTGTAAACTTACATTTTGCAGAACAGACTCTGCAAATTGGAGGTTAGTTGAAAAAAAAATAATAGTTTTCCTCAAGTTTTGTCAGTGAATTGTTTTTACAGAATGATTCCTGAAAAATGATGGCCAGTACTTCATAATGTGAATGCTCTTGTCTTTTTTTTTTTTTTAATGAGAGCTTTTGTATCTGTTAATTGTTTTAAAATATATTGTGTGGGTTTTTTGGGGGTTTTTTTTGGTTGGTTGTTTTTTTTTTTTCATATCAGCCTCAACAAAATGATTGTGTGGCTTTTTGTGCATGCCTTTCTCTGGACAAATTTACTTTCTTCTTGTTAGTTACTTGAAAAAATGTTCTCAGGATGTATTAATTCTTCCTCAAATGTTTGTCCCGAGTTAGCATGGGTGAAAATTTGCAAGAAAAGAAAAAGGGAAAACTGTGTGTTTTAACTAATCTGTGAGAAACTTCAAATATGTTTTCTTCTCTCTTCTTCCTTCATTTTCTGATTTACTGGAGCTTACTTTACGTTATTACCTTAATTTGGGTTGTTGACTAAAGGTTGTCGTATTTTTTGTGTTGAACACACTGGAAAATCAGATTATTTTATTATTTCTGAGTATGAACACACTTACCTTATGGCTAGCCAGTCATTTCATGTATAGCAGAACAGTTGTAGCAGGCTCTGCTTTTTTTTCTCCTTTCTTGTGCAACAGTGCTTTTAGTTCAGGGACCAAAGTGAGCGCTGTTTGGCAGTCGAGAGGTGCCTCCCATAAATCATCTCTGGACAAACAATTGTGCCAAGTCTTGTGTAGTTTAAAGACAGAAAGTTTTGGTTTCCTGCTGGAGAGGGGTTGAAAGTACTGGTTAGTTCATCTTACATGAGAAGCAAAAAGAAGTGGAGAGCCTTCAGAGGAGATCTGACATCTTAGTGTTAAGGTTAATACTGTTCATAATGAATGTTGGTTTCATGTAGTGACAACTGCAGTATTTTTTGCATTTAACCAACTGCAAATTAACATGTACCGGTTTTCTGCTGTGTTTCATTCTGTTTTAATAGAGTATTTTCTAGTTGTGTGAATCAGTGACTTGCTTGTAATTTGGGTAAACACAATTGCTGGTTTGGATTTCTATATTAATTATCAAATAAATGAAACTTGGAAGATGTATTCCAGTTCTAGGGATAATCTATTCTGTATTCTTGTGAGGATGTGGAGGATTCTGCATGGAAGAATGGTGTTTAACAAGTACCTCTTGGAGCAGTAAATTGCATTTAGTATCCTTAGAGCTTTAACAATGTGCTAAGGTGTAAGCATTGCAAAAAGCAGGACACTGTTTTAATAGGGGAGGCTGGAAATTGTAGGTGCTTGGTACTGATTTGGATAGTTGAGATTCAGTTGGGTGTTGTGGGGTATAGAGGTCCTTTGCTTTTCTTAGGATATAGAAGAAACAATCCTGTAGTTCCTCCACTTACCAAACAATCACGCAGAATAAAGTGTGAGATCAAGCATGTAGTACGGTACACTTCTGTTCTGTAAACATAGGTCAAAGCATGCAGAACGTTATTCTATTCTTTCCTCCTCTCTTTTCTGTTTGTTTTTTTTTTTCTTTTTTTTTTTCCTTTTGCTTTGGGAGCCCCTGGGTAGTTTGTTGGGAGTCTTTTATCACCTTTTGTTCTGGTAGTTAATGTACCTGTCAAAGTATCAAGTTTGTTATGTTTGTACCAGCTATGCAGGTTAAATATTACAGGATTTGTTTAAAAAGCACTTTGTCCTGTCATCATAACTGGTGAAAAGTGTTTGCGTCTTGGATTATGTGAATATTGGTAGCATTAATGAGATTTTGTCTTACTGTGAGTTTTTCTAGTGTTGTACTTTGAGATTTTGAATTAGGTTCATTAGGTTTCTCAGGCCACATACTGACATAGATAGTTGTGCATGATTAAACTTTACTGACATCTCATTGCCACTTATTTAGTGTTAAGACAAATGTAGCATTAATATACTCCTGGTTGATGATTTGAAGGTTTTTTGACAAGGCTGGACAATGGCTATAAACTTTTGAAAAGGAAATTCAGACTCTTAATCCAGCTATCGTCTCTTTAGCTGGCAACTTTGGACAAACTACGTGCTTGCTTTTTATCTAATTTTGTCCTGTTTCAAGACACAGGGAAACTGTGTGTTCACCAAAAAATTCAAGCATTACAGGCAGGCTTTGCAGGTTATTGGATCAGGCTCATAGCCTGAGCTTGTTTGACTAAAGACAACCTCATCTATGTGCAGTACTGTCTTGCGAGGGGCGCAGAAAATGGCTTATTACAATGCTGATATAGGGAATTTAAAATAACTGTAAAAAATCCCTGAATATATATTACTTGTCTTATAATGCGCAGCCTAAATGGACATAGTGCCCTTGTTTCTATACTAATTTTACTAATTAGTAAAATTACTGATTTACTAATGTCTTGTGAAGGATGACTGTCGTTGGTTGGTTTGTAGCATAGCTGTATTTTTGGTGGCAAATTTAAACCATTTAACTTAGTACTGGTACTTACTGTTTTAGATTGACACTTGTAATGAAGATTACTGCAATACTAAAATTGTGAAATGAGTTTAAGGAAGCCTCAACTGATAGATCATAGCTGTTAAGATGTTAAATTACTAAGGAGTTAGGAAATGAATAGCATCATCTCATAAGAAGTCTGTGGACTTCTAGCATAGCAAGTACTGCATGTATCTTTCTGCCTCCTAGACCACAGAGGTTATATAGTGGAATCTGCTCAAGGAGCATTCTTACAAGCATTTTAAGAGCTGTTTTACCCGGTAAGTTAACGAGAAGGTGTCTTTTAATGAGTGTCCTGGTTTGAGCTAAAACTTCCT
>NW_010402253.1:0-1133 GCF_000710305.1 Buceros rhinoceros silvestris
CGCGGGGACGGAGCGGGGAGGTTAGGCAGGTCACAACAAGCGATTTTTCTGATTTTTGAGTTTCGGCACAAGGGACAACTGGGAAATTCCCAGTAGCTCTCTGTGTGTTACAACAGAGAGAGGGATTGAAAAATTTAAAACTGGAGCGTGTTTAACTGGAAATAACATTTTAACTGGGGGGCTGTCGAAGCCCACGCCGTGCTGGGGTGCTGCGTCGGCCACGCTCCCTGAGCTCGTCCTGAGTTCCCTGAAGCCCTGGCCTGTGCCATACCCATCGGTACATCTGAGCCAGTTTTCACGCTGCCACACAAACACGTATGTGCGGACGCAGCCCGACACCCCCCTGGCTCCCTGCGCACCCACATCTTCTGGGAGCTCCCCTCGCGCTGTCGCTGCAGCGGCGCTAACTCATTCACGCTCGAGGCATGTCCCCGTGCAATCACCTTCCCTGGGCTCGCGTGCTGCAAGCCGTGTGCGCTCCTGGCGCGGCCCTCCCAGCCCACCAAAGCTCTAAAGCAGATTTTCCTACCGGTGGGCACCTTCCAGCGCCACCTCGGTGACTGCTCCTCCTTGGTTTCCTCCTCAGCTACATGGGCTTCGTCCCTCAGTACAACTATCGGTTTGGAGAGACTTTTGGCAAAACCACGTACCGCCTGCTGACGGATCCTGGGGTCGGGAAGAGCCCTCGCCCCTTGCTGGCGCCGCTGCACAAGCTGAAGTTTGTCGAGGACTTCAGTGGGACGGAGCACGGTGTCCAGGGTTACCTCCCTGGGCGTCCAGGTGAGCCGGCCCCGGGTCTCGTCCCTTCGCTGGAGTGGGCTCCGCTAACGAGCGTGGGGTCAATCGCGAGCGGTGGGGTCTGTCCCCACCCTCGACGGGCTCCCGGGGTGGATGGGATGTTTTCCTTGGAGCCATCGCAGCTCTGGGGGGGCAGCACAGACACCCGGAGCAGAGCCCCGGTGTGGAGCTGGAGCACTTGGCCTCAGCGGCTGAGCACGGGGCTTCTCCCGTTTGGTGGAGAGGAGGATTCTAGTTCCCACGATGTCTTCAGTTAGATGAAGATAAATGATTTTCTGGTGTATTATGAGCTCACTCCCCAATTCCTCCACATCCCTGCTGTGGTTTAACCCCAG
>NW_010402253.1:1262-1507 GCF_000710305.1 Buceros rhinoceros silvestris
CTGCTCACCCGTTCCCAGCCAGTCAGATGGAGGGGGAGAATCGGAAAGGTGAAAGTGAGAAACCTCGTGGGTTGAAATAAAAACAGTTTAATGATTGAAATATAATAATGATAACTGTAAGGAAGAGGAAAACAATAAAGAGAAAGGAAAGTGAAGCCCAAGCGATGCAAATGAAAACAGCTGCTCACCACCAACCGCCCAGTGTCCCCCCAGTCCCCCAGCATCAGCCGCCCCACCATCCCCCA
>NW_010402253.1:1728-2068 GCF_000710305.1 Buceros rhinoceros silvestris
CTGGGTCCCCTCCTCACGCCTGCTCGCTGGTGGCGTGGGGTGGGGTGAGGAGCAGAAGAGCCCTCAGCCCTGCGCGAGCACCGCTCGGCAGGACAAAAAGGTCCATGTGTCGTCAGCACTGATTGTAGCCCCAAACTAGCTCTACCCCAGCCAAAACCAGCTCAATTCCATGGTCCAAAATGCGTCTCTGGAAGGCTGGCTCTGCCACCTCAGCCCTTCCGCAGCTGACCCGCCTGGTGAGGGCTCCTTCTGCTCAGAGCCCTCCCTCGCCGCTCGCGGCTCCTTGTCACCTTGCCCCTGCTGGCTCAGCTCCGCCGCAGGGCTGCGTGACCCGCCGCCC
>NW_010402253.1:2146-10967 GCF_000710305.1 Buceros rhinoceros silvestris
ACCCGCCGACCTCCCCCACTCCTGCTAAGCAGTCCTGGCTCCTCCACCAGGCACGGGTGGGGGACGGGGCACCGCAGCCCCGACACGGGGGATTTGCAGGATGCTCCTCCCGAGTCCCAGCCCCGCCGGGCCAAGGGGCTGGTCCCTGCTGAGCAGACCCAGAGCACGCCGTGGTCCCGAAGCAGCCCCTCTTGGCTCCTCGCCTTTGGAGACCCATGTCCCCGCTCCCGTGTCTAAGCCGTAGCTGTGGTGGATGCCCTGTTCAGTGGGAGCGAGTCCCCTCCGGCTGAACACGGGGGCTGAGTGCCTGGCTGGGATGTGGGTCATCTTCTCCCTGGGGACAGCTGCGTCAAAGTGGTGTTTTCCCGTTTCACGTGGGGAACGGGTGCCGTGCAGCTTCTTGCTAACTCTTGGCCTTCCTCTTCATCCTGGCCCCGTTTTCCAGGCTCTGTGCAGGTGGTGGTCACAGCCTTCATTCCTGGGCACTTAGCTCTGCATTTCCTCCGACTAAACTGTAGTTTGGACAGACCCAACTAACCAGTTGACCTAGTTGCTCCCTGTCATTATCCCGTCCTTGTTCTTGTTGGTCACCTGCCAGCGTTTGCAGCTGGAGCTCACGTTTGCTGCTCTTTGGTGAAATGCTGAAGAACGTGGCCACGGGGAGCACCTTGCTGTGCTGGTAACTCTTCATCGACAGCTCCTGCTGTCGAGATGTCCACGAGCAACCCTGGAGCCCTTCGCTGGGAACTTCATTAGTACCGCCTGGCCCCCTTCAGGGTGTTTCCACAGCGGGGATCAAAGAGCTCGTGGCAGTTCTGGGTTGGGTGGTTGCCGTTAGCAAGCTCAGTCTGCAGACGGCTTCTCAAGGGCTGCGTTTGATGAAGCTTGTTGATGGGCACCAGGCGTGTTGCTGGTGTCTATCAGCTGAACCCCATGTTGTTTTCCTTCTGGAAGCGAGGTCAGGCTCGGTTTGGGGGATCAGCCAGGGTTGTGCTGGATCTCTGCTGGTGGCTCTGTTGGCATTGCGGGGGTTATGGCGTGGAGACACCTGCTGCCCAAGAACCTGGGCCAGAAGCCCGTGGGTATCTATCCAGTGCACAGGGTTCTCCTGGCTTTTAATGTAGGGCCTCACTGTGCAGCCTCCCTGAAGCAGTGAGTTTGTAAAATGAGCTCTTGTGGATTTCTCCAGTAGAAAACATCTTCATTTTTCCTTTTCTTTTGGTTTGTGGGATAAAAAGAGAAGAGCAGATGCAATACTTCCATTAAGAATGAAGGAAACATTCAGACAAACCTGCTTGAAAATTTGCATACTGGATGGAAAAATAGTTTTCCTCAAGGATTTGCCTTTATTTTGTTCCCAGCCTGGACAACATTTGATAATTCCCTCACAGAGAGCATTTACACTTGACAGAGTTGCTGTACAGTATATCTAGTATATATTTTTATTGCACAGAAGGAATATATACTTTATAACACACTTAGAAGCAGATTGCAAACCCAACCGCCCGTCAGAAGTTTTCTGCTCTTGCGGGAAGGGGTGGGTTTTGCTCTGCGCTGTCGGAGCTGGGACAGGGAGTTAGTTACTCCTGGGGACTCTCTGCGGATGAAGCCCTCCCTGGAAGACGCTGTCTGGTCCCCGGGGCGTTGCACTGCGAACGGGATGTGTCCACCATAAGGAGGAGGGCGGGGGAAGGCACTAATGACCAGAGGGCTGGAAAAACGTGACCTAGGGGGACAAAAATGGGAGGAATTTGCTTTGTTTAAAGAAGATGAGACTGACAGAGTAACAGCTTTCCAGTAAGGAAAAGGTCGTTGCAGGGTGTAAGAGCGATGGTTCTCCATGACCACCGAGAAGGGAGACACGGGCTTTGCTCCTGGCGCGGTGCGTGCGGAGGCACGGGGCTGGAGGTGCCGCTCGGGGCTGGGGCAGCCCGGGGAGCCCAAAGCGGCCAAGCCCAGCTGTCCCTGCGGACTCTCAAGCTGCCGAGCTCTGTCCCTGGGTCGCAGTGGAGATATTTAGCGTACGCTGGCCATAAGATAATATTTTTTCCAGCCAGCATCACGGCAGACCCCTCCTCGAGGAGCAGCAACGATGCCAGAGCAGGAATTCCTCAGGGGGGTGGGGGGAGGTCTGGGTTTGGGGTGTGCTGATGCTGCTGCGTGGAGAAAAGGATGTGTCGGGTTTTTCCCGTTCTGGCCGATGGTGCTGCAGCTCGGAATGGAGTTAAGCACTCGAACTTCTCGTTGTGCGGTTTCTCTGTGCAGGCTGCTTTGTCGGATGGGGCTGATGGCGCTCACAGGGTGTGCTCCCAGGCCGGGGGATGCTGTGGACCTCCAGGCTCTTTTCCTTCGCTCTGGAGGGGTGTGTGGGGGCTGAGGTCCAGCGCGATGGAAATCCCTCGTCCTCTTTCGGCCGCTCCTTTCCCTTAACCCACTGTCTGTCCCACAGGGTACTTCCCCTATGAGAGAGCTGGGGCTGCAACAGGCGTTCCTGAACCAGTCCTTGGGCGCAAACCTCCCCTGCCAGGGCCATGGCCAGCAGAGGAAGAGCTGGTGATGACACACATGGACCCCAAGCCCCAGCACCACCCCGGCGAGTACGTCCCGAGGACACGAGTGCCTCACGAGTACCCAAGGAGCATTTCACACCATCCTGCATCTGAGGGGCAAGAGTGGCGATTGCCCGAGATAACCCCGGCTGGTGGAGAGGTAAAGGCGCGTGGAGCCCACCAGCTCAGCGGTGCCTTGGAAGGAAGCAAGCCGGTAAGCGGTCTGGGGTGGAGAAGACAGGTGGTAAGAGCTGCTGCTGCGGAGGGCTGGGGGCTGGTGGGCACGGGAGGGGTCTCCTTGGTCCAGGGGTGTGAAGAGAGAGTTCCGTATGGGTATGGGTAGCAAGGACGGGAAGTTTGGTATCCTGTAGAGAAAAAATCTAACCCACGAATGTTTCTAGCGGCAGCAAATACACCACATCTGCAGGAAATTGGAATCGTTAATTACTCTTCCTAATCAAGAAGGGTTAATGTCTCATTTGGTTGAGTTTGAGTTACTAGATCTTGCGGTACGCTGTGCTACGCAGCCAGGCTCCTGTGTCCTTCGGGGGAACTGGGAGCTCTGCCGCTGCCTTCCTCCTCCTCTTCCTCCAGACACAAGAGTGCTCCTGGCACCTCTGTTACACACCAGAGTTCTGCCCCTCAGCTGCTCCTGCCTGTGTTTCCCACCATCGCGGGGTTGGCCGACGGAGCCGGGAGCTGCTTTGCTCGGCACTGCCGGCATCACGCGGGACCAACGCGTTCGAGCCTCTTCTTCCTCCTGGAGCCAGAACCAGCGGTGCTGGCGTCACATCCAGGGCTCTGCAAATCCCCTGAAGGCAGAGATTAGAGATCTGACACGTGGAATCAAAAGCTGGCTGGGATATAAAGCCCACGAAGGATCATTCCTGTCCCTTGCTCTGAGAAACAGATTCGGAAAGGAGCTCAGCGCCCACAGCTCCCCTGGTCCCCCCGGGGGTTCTGCCGCAGCCCTGTGTGCAGGGGCTCGTCTGGTAGTTTTAACCAGACATCCCCGGAGCAGCTCTCGGTGCAAAGCTGGGAAGCAGTGGGAATGGCGGTTGGTGTTCCCAGGTTCTGGCAGTGACTTAAGAGCCAGAGGAGGAAGCAGGTTTTACTGGTGTTTATTTTATTTCTGCTTTTATTTTGAGCCTGTAAAAATCGAAGGTGTGACTCTGCCTGAAGTGGCTGAAACCACAGCTGCGGAGCAAGATAATTGGTTACCAAAACTGGATGTACCAGACGTGATCCAACAGAAAGTCATTTCAGGTAAAAAAGAGGGAGGTCAGGTGCAGCATGATCCACCCAGAAGAAATCGTGTCATCCTTCTGCTTCTGAGGAAGCCTCAGAGCATTGCTCCAGCTCATTTGAACAGTTTGGGGTGGAAAAGGCCCCTGCTCCTCTCCACGCGAGGGTGTTTCTTCGGGCTGCTGTCACCCCCTGGGTCTCACACTGAGCGACGCGTGTCCCCATGGGCAGGTGGAAGGACACAGGAACCACCTCAGCTATGGGGTCAGGCTAGATAATGCTCAGAAAGCGGGGAGAGACGGGCCACGGGCTCTGCCCCACCTCCAGCAGCTCAGTGAGAACGTTACTGTCAGGGTAGTTCTTTCTCTCCAAGAAATACGAAGTTGTTCTGAATCGCCAAACCAGCGAACCGTGGTGTGTGGCACCATTATAAAACTCTGGCTTGCAAGCAGTTACACTCCCTAACTCCTCCCCTTGCTCTGGAAGAAACAAGGGCGATGCACTGGACTCCCACCGAAGGGTACGACACCAGCGGGAGGGACGCTGCTCTTGGCGAAGCACAGGGGAGACAGGGGTTGCGTGTTTGGGGGTGCAGAGGGCAAATTTTGCTCTCTCCAAAGCACCCCTTTGGCAAGAGGGAGTTCAGCTGCGTTGAGGTTGTACCTCTCTCTACCTCTTATGTAGTTTTAGACTATATAATTTCTGTCTTGTAACTGGTGAGGATGTGTTGGGTGGGCAGGGCAAATGAGGGAGCAAGGTTGGACATCCAGTCATTAGCCCACGGATGTTTATTAAACTGGGAGAGAACACGGCAGAGCTGTTGGTGTAAAGAAAAGACTATGAGAAAATGAAACGTTTCTTCTGTGCCTCATGGAGACCAAGAAAGGTCAGCTCAGCCCATGGCCATTTCCTTGGGAAATCATAAAAATCATAAAAAAGACTTTCAGAAAGAGGCTTCACATGTCAGAGTTAATTTTACAATGTAAGTGGATGTTTTATCCTTCCTCTGCTCTGCCGAGGTTTTGTATTTATCCCAGCCTCTTCCTCTCCCGGAGTGGTTGATCCTTGTACGATGTGTACGTTCTCTCTTGTCTTCTTCCAAAGGGTACACCGGCTTCATCCCCCGCTTCACCTGGGTTAACGGCGTGACCTACATCCAGGGAGTGAAGGAGGCGATGAACGAGTTTGACCGACAGCAGGTAGGTGACATGCACAAACCGTATTTCAACACCACAGTGTTGGTGTGGACAACAGTGGTTTCGTTTGCGGTGGCGGTGTTAGATCTGGGGTTGTAAGCACAAGCACGGTAAAAGGCTGTTAGGTAACACGTCGAAAAAATCACGAGCAATTAAATTCTGTAACTTGTTTCCTTGGGACGTTAAGGGAGGATAAATGGGTTCATAAAAGGATTAAGCAAATCTGTTGAGGGTTGGGTCGAGGGTGACTACTAAAAATGCTGCTCTGAGGATGCAGCTATCGGCCCTTCCCTTAGCAGAACATCTGTCTCCTCTGCCCGGGTGGCAGTGCTGGACGGCTTCCCGGGCTGCTGCGCTCGATATTTCTCCCTTTTACTCCATTTTAAGGCTTTTCCCTTTGCTAAGATGATTTATCTTAAATGGGTAGAGATCTTTCTCCTCCCTTTGGGAAGGATGCAGAAATATCCCCAGTGAAAAACAATTTTGTCCCCTTGCTGTAAGATCTCCCCTATAATCCTCCTACGTGGGAAAATGAGATCCCTCCCACAGCGTCTGCGTTCAGAGCTGCACATCTCCTCCCGCTGCCAGGATGGAGTGAGATCCCTGGGCTGCAGCCTGCTCGCTGGTCCAGCGCCGGAGAGGGCGGGTCAGCTCAGTGACACAGCTCCTTCAAAGCAGGTCACGACATTTCCAGCCCTTCCCAGTCACTGGGGTTCACTGGAGCATCTTCGTCCCAGGGCGGGTGGGTCTGACACAGAAGTCCGAGGCTGGGGATGCCCAGCTGAGAGAAACCCCGTGGGGAGAGCAGGGGGCTGACAGCGCTCACGGCAGCCTCCGCTTCGGTGGACAGGCGTTTCCCTGCGCTGGCTTCCTTATCCTCCCCTCTTGCCGTTAATGGGACCGAGATGAAGCAAACGGAGCAAAACCCAGGCACTAGCCGAGCCACACGTGCTCTTTGCAAAGCCTTTCTGCCCCCCGTTCCTGAGCAAACGTCTGCCGTGCGGCGAAGCGGTGAGGGAGGTGTGCCTCCATCGCTGGGTGCAGCAGGATCGCAGAGGTTCGCTGCAGCATGTCAGGCTGTAAAAAAAAAAAAAAAAAAAAAAAAATCAAATGGCGTTGCTATCTAAGATGGCTTCTGACTCCAATCCACTAATCTGCTGCCCTCAATTCTGCTGCCCCCGGATAGCCCTGGGCTTGCCATGGCTGCTTGCTTACTGTCTGCAGCAGGCAAGAGCACGGCACCCCCTGGCCCCAGCGCTGTGCTGAGGGGCTGCGGCCTTCCCTCCTTCCCTCCTTCCCTCCTTCCCTCCTTCCCTCCTTCCCTCTTCTTTTCTTCATCCCTCCATCCCCCACCACACAGTGGGGCCATGGCCCCACGGTCTGCTTGGCTCCACCAGCCCAGACCCTTCGCTGCCGAGCGAGGCGAGCTCTGAGCAGGGCAGCGCAGCTCTAGGGCCACCTTCTAGGGGACATGCCACTGCAGAGCGATGCCGAGCTGAGACACCAGCCTCCAGCACAGCCCTGCCCTGGGTCTGACCGGGGCAGCTCCGGGAGGGGGTTCACACTCCCCCTCCAGCCAACGCTCCCCGAGCCCGCCTGCTCCTCCTGGCCTGGGAGTTACTGGCTAATCCCCCCGGTGGGACTCGTGGAGAAACCAAACCAGCTGGAGGCGTCAAGTCAAAGCACAGATGTGCAGAGTCATAGCGCAGGAGTGGATGCAGCATGGGCCCAGCTCCAGCAGCTCGTGCTGGCTCCCAGCATCTCCAGTGGAGGAGCACAAGGCGTCTGGGAGCCGCGGATGGTGCCCAAGGGGATGACCACGGTCCGGGCTGCGGAGGTCCCCACCGCTACGCCCAGTCCAGGAGCCGGGCTGTGAGCTGGGGTACGGGTGAGCAGGGCCAGCGCTGCCCAGGGCTGCTGCCGCCCTGGCAGCAGGAAAACAGACTGTGGTAAAAGGGAGGACGCGAGGTAGAGCCTAATGAGAAGCAAATCAAACCGGAAAGAGAATGGCTGTACGTTGGCTTAAACGCTTTCTCTAAGATGGAGTCAAAGCACACGACTCAGGTAACAACACCACGGTGTAAAATCAACCGTGCGCTGTTGTGAGATTTGTTTGATGTTTGTTTTCCAGTTTTTGGTGAGAAACCCCGCTGGCAGCTTTGGCAGGAGGTTTCCCCGAACGTACTGGCCTGGCAACAGCATTTACACCAGTGCTGGACTGATACCCTTCTACTCCGGCTTCGTGCCACGTGAGTTTATCAGCTGAGTGAAAATGAAAGTCGCTAATACTAATTAGTGTCGTTAACCAGCGCCGTTATTAGTGGCAGTGTCATGGTGACCAGTCACTGGAACGCTCGCAGGGTAGCAGGTTCCCCCAGGCTGTGCCACCCTGGCCGCTCTGCGGGAGCCCACGCTGCTGGTGCCAGCCTGGGGCTGGGCAGAGCCTTCTGCTGGGTTCCGGCCACTGAAGCGGAGCAGCCCCGGTAACACCCAGCCCTTACACGGGTGCGTTACAATTTCTTCATCAGGAGCGTGGGTCTAAAAGCTTAAAATCTGATGAAAAGCAAAAGGGAGATGGATGATATGAAGGGGTTGAGAAAGCACAAAAAAAAAAGCAGTGAACTGGTATTAGCCATCAGGAGAGGTGGTGCCTGCCAGGTCCTCGTCAGTCCCTGGTGGTGCCTGGAAGGAGAGGGCTGGAGGAAATCAGCGCCCCATCGAGCTGTTCTGCCACAGCTCTGTAATGCAGGATGGGAAACTACAAGGACACGGAAGGGAGCGTAAGGAAAAGTTCCAACCCCTGCCGTGGGCAGGGACACCTGCCACTAGCCCAGGTCACTCACAGTCCTGCCTGACCTGGCCCTGGACACTGCCAGGGATGGGGCATCCACAGCTGCTCTGGGCAGCCTGGGCCAGTGTCCCACCACCCTCAAAGGCAAGAATTTCTTCCTAATAGAGGAGCCGCTGTGACCCCAGGGTAAACTGGGCCGGTGTCAGTACATACCTGTGGGTGCTGCCCTCACACACCTGCAGAGAGCAGCGGGAGAGCAGCCGAGCTCTTCAGGGGACGGTGACGAATGTAGCTCTGCCCAAAAGGGTGTTGGGGGCCACCAGGGTCCTGCCCTCAGGAGCTGGCAGGGCTGGGAACGCCCCGGCGTCCGTGTGATGAAATGGAGGAAGAAGAAAACCTGCTCTAAAATCAAGGATAAAACCTAACCGCCTAAAGTGTTTCCTCACACTACTTCAAAAAGCTGTTGTGATCTCCTCACCTGCAGAAGTGTGGGTCTGAAATGGGCCCGTTGCTGTGCCGAGTCCCCTGCCCCAGCTGCCACCAGTCAGAGCCATTTTAAATACTCCAACCAGTTCTGCTCTGGAAAGGGAAGCTTAATTTTTAAGACAGGAAAAAAATAGCCCCAAATCAGTTATAACCAAGAGCACTGGGGAGCATCTCCCTGGTGGGGGAGCAGGCTCGTAGCTCCTGCCGCTTTGGGTAACACTGACCGTTCTGGCTGTTGGCACAGTAACAAGTTGCTAAGATCAGGTTTTCGTGAGACAAACCGGTGTAATTTGGTACCCGGTGTTCAGCTCAGAGAGAAGCGGCAGCAATGCCCGGCTGCTGTAGTTTAAACCTTCCACGCACTCATTTTTTCCAAAGCGATGGCAGCTCTGCAGCGTCACTCATCCTCAGCACAGCCTGTCACAGCTGTCCCCTGGGCTCCTGTGACAGGCCACAGCTCCCTGCTGGGTCACGCTGCTGAGGGGCTGCAGGGAGCAGCTCCTCTTCGGGCAGAACAAGCACCCGCCTGGGCCCGCCAGGCCCCTGCGGTGCCT
>NW_010402253.1:10982-12905 GCF_000710305.1 Buceros rhinoceros silvestris
GACAGCCCACAGCTCCCTGCTGGGTCACGCTGCTGAGGGGCTGCAGGGAGCAGCTCCTCTTCGGGCAGAACAAGCACCCGCCTGGGCCAGCAAGGCCCCTGGGGTCCCTGCCCGCAGCCTTCTGTGGCCCAGGTTAAGCTGCAGGCCACGGACACCTACACATCGTGGTCAGAGCCGCTCAGCTCCCGCCAAGCGACGCCTGTAACTGGAGTCCACAGCAGGTACCTAAATATAGACCTGGCCTGGAGCTGAATTTCACCCGCCATGTGAAGCGCGTCCCACCCCCACTGCCAGCACCCTTGATGACAGAGCCACACCAGGGACTCCCTTCAACTCCGGCCCCTCCAGCACTGCCAGCGCACACCCAGCACGGGGCAGGGAGAGAAGGGTGGTCGCCCCGGGTGAGGCGTCAGGACTCACACCAAACCCCATGTTTCTCTTCCCCAGACCTCCGGCACACCTACGCGCTCACTTTTGGGAACAGCACCCGGAAAGCTTACCAGAAGGAACAAGGGAGACGAGCTAGTGCACTGTGAAAAATGGTTTAATGGTGCCTGTACAGCATTCAACGTGACTTTGAAACAGGAAGAAGAAACACAACAACACAGACAGAGAAATTCTGAATGAAAGAGTTCATACAGCTTTAAACAAAATTTACAGGTGTTCATCTGCGTAGCTTTTACTCTGCCTCCTCCTCAGCCTCCTCCTCAAACTCCCCCTCCTCCTCAGCGGTAGCATCCTGGTACTGCTGATACTCAGACACCAGGTCGTTCATGTTGCTCTCGGCCTCTGTGAACTCCATCTCGTCCATGCCCTCGCCAGTGTACCAGTGCAGGAAAGCCTTTCGGCGGAACATGGCCGTGAACTGCTCAGAAATGCGTTTGAACAGCTCCTGGATGGCCGTGCTGTTACCGATGAAGGTAGCAGACATTTTGAGGCCGCGAGGTGGAATGTCACAGACAGCTGTTTTAACGTTATTAGGAATCCACTCAACAAAATAGCTGCTATTTTTGTTCTGAACGTTCAGCATTTGCTCATCAACCTCCTTCATGGACATACGGCCCCTAAAGACAGCAGCTACGGTCAGGTAGCGGCCGTGGCGCGGGTCACACGCAGCCATCATGTTCTTTGCATCGAACATCTGCTGCGTGAGCTCCGGCACGGTTAAAGCACGGTACTGCTGGCTCCCACGGCTCGTGAGCGGGGCAAAGCCAGGCATGAAAAAGTGCAAACGGGGAAAGGGCACCATGTTCACTGCCAGCTTCCGCAGGTCGGCATTAAGCTGGCCTGGGAACCGCAGGCAGGTGGTAACACCGCTCATGGTTGCTGACACTAAATGGTTCAGATCACCGTAGGTCGGAGTAGTTAACTTCAGTGTTCTGAAGCATATGTCATAGAGCGCTTCGTTATCAATACAGTATGTTTCGTCTGTGTTCTCCACGAGCTGGTGCACCGAGAGTGTGGCATTGTAGGGCTCTACTACAGTATCTGACACTTTAGGGGAGGGTACGACACTGAAAGTATTCATAATTCGGTCTGGGTACTCCTCACGGATCTTGCTGATGAGGAGGGTACCCATGCCAGAGCCTGTACCACCACCCAGAGAGTGAGTAAGCTGAAAGCCCTGGAGACAATCACAGCTTTCTGCCTCCTTTCTCACAACATCTAACACAGAATCAACTAATTCAGCACCTTCCGTATAATGGCCCTTTGCCCAGTTGTTTCCTGCTCCGCTCTGACCTGGAAGAGAGCCATTTTCGTATTAGATTACGGTCACTGCTTCCTGCTTATTGCCTTCAAGCCCAGCTTAGGAGCATCAGGCTACCGAGAAACCCCCCAAAAGCTTTCCTTTAATGGAGCAGAGAGCTGTGGTTTCACACAAAGCACCTCTGAAATGGCTCCGCAGACACACGGACTACATCC
>NW_010402254.1:0-384 GCF_000710305.1 Buceros rhinoceros silvestris
GTCAAAGGGCTTTTCCAACGATGACCGTGATTCTAAGAGCCTGAAAAACGGACGTTCCTCCTGTTGCTCTTCATTATCTTTCGTAACAAGAGGTGCGGAGAAAGGCACCAAACAGCAGCTGGCTCATGTTTTTCCAGGTCTGCACCTCCTGCTCCCAGCCCAGCAACCCTCGCCCTGGCAGCCCGGGCTCTTCTCTTGGCTCCCAGGCTGCTGAGGCCGCTCGTTGGCCCGGCACACTTACGTTCCTGCTGTCATAGAGCACCACAGCGCTGTGGTTACTCTGCGAGGTCACATAGTAGGTCACGGTGCTCCGGGACTTGTCCACCAAAGCTGTCTGGTTCCTCAGCGGCTCTTGCTGGCCCTGGCGCGTCAGCCGGGCAAGCT
>NW_010402255.1:0-2059 GCF_000710305.1 Buceros rhinoceros silvestris
TCGGAGGACGCGCCTTGGCCGGGTCTCAGCAGAGGGAGCTTTGGGATAGCGGAAGGGTCGAGAAGGCTGTGTCTGCTGGATGGCCTGGCATGGTGCCCTGCTTCGCTTTGGCAGGACAGCACGGGGCCCCCTCCGCTGCGCAGCCTGCCCGTCCCCTGCCCGATCTGAAGCCCTCTCCTCTCGGTCACCCGCCATGTCTCTCCCTCGGGGACCAGGGCTCTGCTGCCCACAGCTTTGCCGCTGCAGAGCAAGAGGCTGCCTCTGCTGGCCTTCTAGGTTGGGCTCTTGCTCATCATCAGCCTTTGTCCCAGCATCCCTTTGTTCACTGAGCCCAAGGGGTCTCCTTCTCGAGCCACCCCCACGCCCCCACCCCCGCTCGAGATCCTGCTCTGGTCAGCTCAGGCTGCTCCCACCGGCTTCTCTCAGGAGGGGACGTGTCTGCGTAAAACGCAGCAGGGCTCCTGCAGACAGCAGCCACCGCGGAAGAAGAGGCTGTGGTGGGACTGGCGCTCCTGAGGAAACTCCTCGTCACGCCAGTAATGCAAAAGGAGCGTTGGTGAGGCGCAGATGGGGGACGAAGTGCCTGGTGGCTGATCAGAGAGTGCTGGCCATATCTCCTGAGCCTTGGAATGAGTCCTGGCTGGCAAAGACCAACACGTGCCCTGGTTCACCTGCTAGAGCACTGAGCGAGGACAAGGGAGGTCAAATGCACGCACAGCTCTCCACAATGAGATGCTCCAAAATGCTCGCAGCCCTGTCCCGCCAAGCAAGAAGACAAGAGGCGCAAAGAACTGGGACTTACCGTCTTCCCAGAGCAGAGGAAGTCCCAAGGAGAGGATGGAGGAGCTGGCAGTTGGGCTCCCTTTTATACTGCAGCCCAGAGCCCCAGGGGAGCCGAAAAATGACACAAACATGAAGCGTGTTGAGAAACAGCAATTTTGGCTTCTCCAAGTGCTGTTGGGACATCAAAGCCTCTGCCTCTGCAATGCTTGGCTCCCTTTTCATCTTGGGTGGCGCTGGAGGGGTTTTGTTGAGAGCAATTACTTCTCTTCCCCAAACCAACACACATTTGAGTGTCTCCTGCCAGTTGCCGGAGAAGCCTGGCAGCACATCTGGGCCGTGAGCAGGTGTCGTGCACCTCCTGCCCTTCCTGGGGACCATGGCCACCACTTCCATGGGACTTTGCCTGTGTAGCACACCTGAAGGCCACTCAGAAGGGTCCTGCTTTGACGGGCCGGGGCCGGGGCCGGGGCTGATGCGGAGCAACGCCAGTGCCTGCGGGCTGTGGAGTGGCTCAGAGGCCAGCCAAGCTCTGCAGCATGGCTGTTCTGCTGGGGGACAGAGAAGGGGGGAGACTCAGATCCCCGGGCTGGTGGGAAGGGGATGGTCAAACAAAGCCCTCTTGCGGCCTAGGGAGAAACCCCACTGTGCGCAGGGACGGGGACACTGAGGCCACTGCTGTAGTGCGTCAGGCTACTCAGCAGCGGATCTCTGCTCCAAGACGTGCTCTCTCTGCACTCACTTGCCGGAGGTGCAGAGGGAGCCCAGCTCCCCTCTTGGCTGTCATCTTCAGCCAGGGAAGGCCGGAGCGTTTCCTTTGGGAAGCGCACAGCCCTTGCCTTGCCTGCCAGGACTTTACTCAGGCCTCTCCTGAGGAGAAGCCACGGCTCTGCGTGGCCCTGGAGAGCGATGAAGGAGCCTGTTGACTCATGCCTGAAAGGGAGCCATCACCAAATGGAGCTGTTTGCTGCGGCACAGCCTTCCCAAACAACACTCATCTTGCATCATTGCTGGGCGGCTTGTTCAGGTCACGGACCCAGAGGGTCTGGCTTGTTTTCCCTGGCTCGGGGACATATGGGAACGTGCAGGGCCCTTTAATTGCAAGGTGGCAACAGCAGAGCCCCTCGGAGTCACCTCTGAGTCGCCCAGAAGTGCTGAGGTGTTGTGAGAGAGCTCAGCCCCACCTTGGGGCGAATCACCCGTGCGCTGGCACCAGGGGCTCTGGGGCAAAGGGATTCAGAAGTGTGGAGGACCGGAGGTGCAGCATCACGTCCGCCTT
>NW_010402255.1:2230-2451 GCF_000710305.1 Buceros rhinoceros silvestris
CCTCCTTGAGTTCCTGTCGCGCTCCTTGGGGAAAGGGCAGCCAAAGGACGACAGCAGGGATGTGCCACTCCGCCATGTTTCTGGAGCACCGACCCAGTGGAGGACAGTTGCCGCCCCGATGTGTCCAGGGCCTGGGGAGGCAGCTTTGTCGCTGGACCCGTGTGAGAGACCACTGGACGGAGGCTGCAGCCACTGAGGGGCACCAGATGGGGGTCCCTGAT
>NW_010402255.1:2652-3160 GCF_000710305.1 Buceros rhinoceros silvestris
GATTGGTCCAGGGCCTGGGGAGGCATCTTTGTCGCTGGACCCGTGTGAGAGACCTCTGGACGGAGGCTGCAGCCACTGAGTGGCACCAGATGGTGATCCCTGATAACCTCCAGGACACAGAGGAGATGGTGCCGGGCTGGAGAGGTCTAGGGGGTGGCTCAGAGGCCAGGGGCATGTCGCCAGCGCTGAGAGCTGCCTGGACAAACCCTCTGACTGCCCATGGTGCTTTGGAAGATGGGCCACGCTGTCAGCCGGGGGCCCCTGCCGCTTTGGGGGAAGGGTCTGGGAAGGTGGGGGTTGTCTTCTTCTTGCAAAGGACCAATGGCTCTGTCTCCCCTCTGCAGTTGTTTCATGCCAGGCTGTGTGCTGGGGCAGTTGTGCCGTCCTGCCAGGATGGTCAACCAAGAGCCCTGGCCGCCAGGAGAAGCATGCTCACCAGTACAGGCAGAAAGAGGGGACAGGAGACAGCCCGGCGCCAGGGTGGGAGGCAGCTGCCCCTGCCTTGTTT
>NW_010402255.1:3280-3502 GCF_000710305.1 Buceros rhinoceros silvestris
GGGCGCAAGGCGGGGAGGCCGCTGCCCCTGCCTTGTTTCCAGGTGGCCCTGGAAGTGCCCTGACAAAGCAGGCAGTGATGCTCGCTCCTGACCGGCTCTGAGGCTCTCAGCTGAAGGGCTGGGAAGTGGCTGCCCATCTCCTGCAGCCCGTCACAGCTCCGCTCCAGCAGGCAGGGAGCACCGCTGCCGGGCTGCTCTGCTCCGCGGCCTGCCACCTTGCCC
>NW_010402256.1:0-737 GCF_000710305.1 Buceros rhinoceros silvestris
AAGTACCATTTATATATACTTAATGATATTTTGTTATATGTTAATTTATTATGAATAGTAATTAATAATTATTATTATCATTAAGAAGCAGCAGCTAATAAAAGCATTTATGTAAGGCATAGAGAAAAGAAGAAACCAAACATAATGAAACGAAATGAAGAAATGTGAAACCTGGAGTTTTAGAAAAATCTTCCCGAGAAGGAGATATTAGACAGAAGTAATTTCTCCAGCCAAGTGTTAAGGCACTTACATGAAAATCACACCACTTGATACAGTGATGCCTACTCCTACTTTGTAAGTAATCTCATATTATTGTGATCTTTTCAAACGTGAACAAATAAAATTTTTCACATTTATTAGCAGAAATAAAAAGTACATTTTAGACAACTGTGAATTGGAAGAGCTTGAAAACATGACTTAGATGCACCTTCATCATCATGGCTTGGCTTCGTGAATGAAGATCTGGGAAGGGCTTTTCCCACGCTCACTGCAAGCGATGAGTGCACCCTTCAGGCCTGCGCGGTGGATTTTTTAGGCGAGGCGCAGCTTAAAGCCTAAAAGTCAGCCTCCTCCCAACAAAATACACCTGGCTCAATAGCAGATTGCCAAGTGCTTACAATAGTAATACTATAAATACACTTAAGGATCAGAGCTTAGGCTGGGAAGATGCACAAGTATCTCAATGAATAATATTTCCCCCCCCCCCCCCCCCTCTTTTTTTTTTTTAATAAAAAAAA
>NW_010402256.1:840-14870 GCF_000710305.1 Buceros rhinoceros silvestris
CCCCCCCCCCATTTCTAATTCTTAGAAATTAAAGAGGAATGTGCATCCACAGCAGATACTGAAACACGACTGGTGATAACTGTTCCCCAATAGTACGAAGACAACTGGCAGAGTGAGAGTTATTTTGCATATAAGAAATAAGGATTTATATAGTCTTTTGAAAGCAAAATAGATTGAAGTTCTTAGAAGAAGGAGACCAAGCAATTCATTACCTTGTTGTCTGAAGTAATGAAGGCCAATACATTGATAAAGGAGTATTATCCTTTTATTTACTAATTATTATATATTGTGCCAGTCAATACCAAAATTATTAAATATTAGTGTTACTCCAGCACCCAAACCTAGTGCTGCATGTCATTCTTTGTTACCTGGACAGCACTGCTGAGCCTCTGCTCTGCCCCAGACCTGGGCGGGGGGCATGAGGGGGTGGGGTTTCCTTTGTGGTTCTTCTACCCCAAAAGCTGCAAGGGAAGGCTGGGAATGGGCTCTCACTCATGGCCAGGCAGAAGGCAAAGAACAGCCCATGAGAGCCACCACGCAGTGAACCTGAAAGAGTTGTCATTAGTCCCAGATATGGCTGTGCTCAGGAACATGGTCTATATTCCAGTTCAGGCCGGATGAAGCCTTTTACGTTCACTTCCCCACAGAACCGAAGATCAGCTGAAATAAGGAATTAGTGAGAGGAAAAAGACCCCTGCTCCCACTGCAGGCTGCCTAAATCTCACTGACACCTTAACCAAAAGATAAAATAATATCACACTAGTTATTAATATTTTTGGGTAACAGTATTTTCAGAGGAGCAACTGGCACTGCTCATCACTATTCCGCTGACCCCTGTCTCCTGTTATTGATCATGGCTTCTCCCTCAGGCAGAAAGTCAGCAAATTATCACTTTGAATAAAGAGTTGAGGCCAAAGGTAAGGAAAAGGAATGAAGAGCTGTATAAGAAAGGGAGATTAATGGCAGCAGTAGGCACACTGGGAGAACAGCAGTTGGGCCAATGTGTTTTGATGTCTAGATAGGGAAAGGTCAGAGAAATAGAGTATATAGACTTCATTTAGAGGTGTGGGTAGAGTCAGAAAAAGGCTTTGCATGACAGTGCCCCTAGAAATGCTCTCCTCCCCATCCCTCAGCTTTTGAAATAGGACAGGTTTATCATTATAATCTAAATACAATGAAATTATACAAAAGAGCAATCAAGCTTGTATTATCAGTTATTCTCACAATAAGCACAGCATGGGAGATGTAAATAACATGCAGTCAAGGAGTACAGAAAAAGATAAAGAGGAAGTGGTCTCTTCTCCAGGAAAAAGCTTTTTCTGTGTTCATACAGCAATTACACTATGAGGGATGATTTGCTTAGAGTGCTGCCCTCTTTTCAGTCTATTTGGTCTTTGCATTTCTAGGAGCTGCACAGCACAGAAAAACTTTGGTCCACATTGTGCATTAGGCAATCATCTCCTACATGCATTTTTACAAACAGTTTAAACCATATTGATGTTTCAGTTTACTCAATTTGGTCAGATTATAGGAACTTTGTTGAGACTGGACTAGAAATGAATGCCAACGCTAGTTCAGCTGAACCAGCAGCTATTTTTCTCAGCACAGACGTGGCCACAGCGGAGACATAAAACCTTCCCTGCTGTGTTCAGAAAAGCTCTCACCTAAACTTAACTCTTTATCTAAACATACAGGTGGAGGAAAGTACATTTCAAGAATTATCTGCACTGGGAATTCTGCAAGATTTGATCTATGGTTCTTGAAACAGAGCGGGTCGGCGAATTGAAGTGGTCCCCAAGTACAACTCAGTTGTGTTAAATGCTGGTTAAGGCGCAGCTCATTAACTGTAAGGATAACATCTTTTCATAAAGTAGACAAAGTATGCATTCAGTAGGTTCTGTGCATCAATATGCCATTCTTTCTCTGGACACAAGAAATCCTGGAGCAGCTCTAATGCAAGGGGCTGATTCATCCTCAGAAACAACCTCTTTTCATGCTTACTGCTGGTGGTTTGACTGCACTATTAAAAAAAAAAAAGGGCAGCAGGATTTGCAGTTTTAACAGGAAATAAATGAAAACTAAAAAACAAACCCATACCACAGTCAAGCTGAGGATAAAAAAATAACTACACACTGCCCTCTGGCTCATGTATTTTTACTACAGAGAGCTTGCTTGTAATCATCACCACAGACTGCTGCGACTGAGAACAGGTCTGTTATCCAGAGTTCTCCTAAGCCTATTCTATACAGTTAGTACTTGCAGGCAAAATTAATTCCTACATCACCTGATGGAGGAGCTAGCCAGCTTTGGAGACAGAAGAATCCAGACAGACTGCAGTCTTGCCCCTGATCCAGCAGAAAGTGACAGTTGTAGTGCCAGAACTCAATGAGTATTAAAATAATATTTGGAGATGTTTGCACAAAGATAATGGGTGTTAAATAAGCAACAATTTTCTCTGGTGAGCAAGCTGTAGCCCCCAGCAAGGCATGCCATCTATGCAGTAGACTAGTACACTGAAAAGAAAAAGTCTGCTGTTTATAGTGTGTAATCCCACAATTCTTATTGACAAAATGTTGTGGACTGACAGTCCTACATTGTTTCAATGCACTGTAGCGCCTTACAGTGCAGCTTCACTTTGCTGTAATTGGGTTCAACTGTGCTAATCCCCTTGGAATGCAGCAATTATAGCTAAGTAAGTATTAATTGCTGCATTCCAAGGGGATTAGTCCCTGCCCTGCACTTTTGCCAGCATTACAAATAAGAGAGCTGGAAAGAAGACAGTGTCTAACTACATGCAGCTCCCAACAGGGAGACAAGAGAAGGTCTTGCTGCAACTGCTCCCCTCTGTGTGTGAAAATACAGCTTTTCCAAGGAAAAAACCACTTGATTGTCACCACTGCTTGCAGCTGCATTGTGCAAATAGACACCCTGCCATACCCAACAAGAAAAAAAAAAAATAAAAGATACCTGTGCAGTACCATACAGACAAATATAGCCATGAGAGTATGTTTCCTATGGGAGATGATAAACAGGCTCTGATGCAGTGTAAGAATGAACTCCTAGTCATTATTTGGGGGGGTTTTTTGTGACTAGCAGCTCCCTGTTCCTACTACAGTCTTAAAATTTTCAGTACAACATGGGCTATTGAAACTTGTAAAGGAGATGTTAGTAGAGAGTTAAAATGCCCCCTCTCTGAACACTCAGTTTTGAGACTACCGAATCTATAATGTCTAATTCTTTCCTCCCCTGTGAAGCCTTTATGATCTGCTCTGGATTTATATATATATATATATATATGCGCACTGGAGAGACCACTGCTTATGTCATATCTCAAGAAGGAAGCACAATGCTTCCTTCTCTTTAGGCCAGTCAAGCTACTCTCTCTCACATCAATAACCTTTTCACCTGGTAATTTTTTCACCTGGTAATTGCAGGTGAATTTTCCTGATTACATCAGTGTAGAAAAATTCTGAGACTTTACCACTAAACGCACATTCTAGAAATATTATTTTTAATTATAGAGCACCATCAGTATTTTCTTGCATGGTTAAACAGACTGTAACTGATCAGTAAGGTTGTGTCTTTCATGTATATGAAAGTATTGTGAAGCCAGATTTTAAGACTTGTGAACAAGTATCTTCACCTCCTTTGTTTCCTTCCCCTCTTCACCTCCAATGCATACCTCTTCTGCATTTTTCAAATGCTCATCTGGGGGAAAACAGTTAATTAAATGAACTGACACTGATCTACGCATTTAAACCAAATAAACGATCCAATTCATGTTTGATTAGGCAACTGCTTTTGGCTAAATGACAAAAAGGAAAATCTACACAAGTGGCTGGTTTTGTGCCATTATTTCTCTATTTCTCATCTCTAAACAATTGCTTCATTTCAATCTAGAAACAGTTACTTTTTAACACTGGGTGATGTTTAATAGGTTCCATTGGTATAAAACATTATAAATATACAAAGTATCCCCAATGTTTTCACATAAATATACATGCTTACACATGCAATTACATACATACTACCTAGTATTTCTTGCAAGTCTGTCTTTCTCTGCGTCTGCACAATCACACAGGCACATAACCTTTGCTCGGCTTTGTCAAGTTACTCTGTGTTCACAGCATCCAGAAGTCACCTGGTTTTCAAAACAGCATTCCTTTCATCTAAAGGTACTGAGGATGATTTACCAGTATTTCGCGTGTATCCTGCAAACTGCTCTCTATTTACATTTTTATAGGTAAGGGGAAAAAAAGTAAGGATGCAAAATGAGAAGGTTACAACCTGAGTCAGTGGCAGCAGCAAAAATAATATCAAATCGTTCTAGACCTGTATGGGTACACTGACAACATTACTGAGGTTGAGGGAAAAAATCCCTCTCTCTGCAAGACCTGCAGCACTTGTTGGATCCGCCACCACAAGTGTGCCATCTCTTCTGTGTAAAATGGAGAAATTATATGCAAGAGTAAGCCTAACAGTTGCAGGATCCAGAAGCAAAGCGTCATGGGCAATTGTTAAGGCTTTTCTCTCTAGGATATGAGAAAAAAAATTATTCAGAACAATCACTACAGCTATCAGGTTCTTTGAGTAAAAAGAGAACATGCACTACATAATACAAAATTTCATCACTTCAGATACTAACTGCATACTTGGTCTCAGTCAACCAGAAGACTCCAGGCAGCTATGCAACCAGCACAATTCATGAAGTTCAAATTCTTAAAAAGCGGAACTTTTGTACCTTTAATATACACGAGTGGGGTTTTGTTTCCTCTCTTGAGCTCCCAATTGTCATGACATATATAGCTTTATGGCATCAAGCTCAGACTACCCATTTCATATCTAAATCCAACCGAGTACACAGATCTTGACAAAAATAAGTGTACAGACAACACATAACCTAGATGTCATGGTTTAGGATCTGACACGGTTTTCAGCTGCAGGGGAAGGGGCTGCTGCCTTTATTTAGCCGTTTCGGTAGCAAGGAATAGTACCACTATCTGGTCCACCTGAGAGGCTCCTCAGGGGGAGTTCCCCCAACTCCAATTTCACTCCAGCCTCTGACCCAGGCTGTGTCAATCAGCACCTCTGCGAATAAGCCTATTTAAGGGGGGGAAACACCTTACACTCTCCAGTTCACTCTTTTGTTTTGTAGGAGGTAGGATAGAAAGAAAAGAGAGAACCAGCTATACAATTGCTAAGGAAACTGGGAGAAGCTTATAGAGTACTTGCCAGGGCGGTGATATCTTCCTCATTCTGTGGCAAGTTACATGGAAGATGTGTTCAAGAAGGAGATAAAGAGAGTCCTGGCAGAGGTGTGGACAGGCTGAGGAGAAGGAGAGCCCAGAAGCAGAGAAAATGGATGCTGGACTGACTCCTGAAAAACATTGTAACTTCGAGGTTTGGAACTGTGTCAGGTCGGCACTGGGAGAGTCAGCCTGGGCAGCAGACACCTCCTCCCCAGTTCTTGCCAAGGACCACCACATGCCCAGAGCAAGTGTGTTCCACCAGCAAGCTGGAACCTATGCTGAATGTTAAAAAAAACTGCACTGCCTGCCCCATCCTCTGACCCTTCCCCCCTTCCCCCAGTGCCAAGTGATGAGTGGGAGGTAGTAAAGCTGGGCCAGGAAAAGGGGAGGAGTAGGGGGAAGGTGTATTAAGGATCTCATTTATCTCTCTCTCTGTCCTAACCTCATTTAATTGGTGGTTCTGTTGGCAGTTTTGTTGTTTTGAATTAAATTGATTTTGTTTCCCCTAGTTGAGTCTCTTTTTTTGCCCATGGCCATAAGCGTTTGTTGAGTCCTCCGTTATCCCCTGCCTTGATCCTTAAATAGTAGTTTTATTTTCCCCTTCTGGAGGAGATAAAACTGCTGCAGGGCTTTAGTTGCCTGCTGGGTCTAAATGGCGACACCAAGTCCAGTTTCCATAGAAAACCAGGCTCTGAGGAACACGAACCACTACAGCCAGAATGAATGAGTTTCACACTCTAATTTATTACACTATAATATTCAACACAGAAACTCTGAGGAAGCCTCTAGACACAAAACTCTTAAGTCAAGAAGCCCTGGGAGCATCTCAAGAGTTTTGTATGAGAAGCTCATGGTCTGAGTTTCCCAGCATGGAAAATAGAATTGTTGGGGAGCACCAAGGACCAGCTGCTCCACCAGAGCAAGAGAAGTCCATAGTTGACAGGGCAGTAGCCTCACCACTAAGATACGCAGTGCCACAGCATCTGGACTGTAAGCTGGGTGGCAACAACTAGGGTCAACCACAGTGAGGCAAGTTTGAGGTCAAGTCAGGGGGACTAGGCAAGCAGCAAGGGCCTGAGCTCTAGCACAGCCCCAAGGCAAAGGGGAAAAGCTCCCAGGCTTTTCCCAGCTCTGCTTCACCACGCAAACACCTGCACACAGTCAGAGCTGACCTCTACCCCAGGCAGCCCAAACTACTTGAAATAGGCTGGGGGGCACTCAAACAATCCAAGCCCAGCAAGATTAATTAGCTGTTGGAAATCGCAAATCAGAATGAGGTGGTTTAGTTCAGCTAACGATAATCCCAAGCCAATGCATCGTCACGCTAACAAACACCCTCACTTTGGATTATTATAGTTAGTAAGTAGTGAGAGAAATAAACACTATCATGTCTGGAGGTGGCAGCTCCCAGCTGATGTTCTGAGGCATTCTGTACCTGTCTCCATTTCCTTTACTAGAGTTTCTTAATTTAAAAACCTTTAAATCATTTTCATGGATATTACTTCTGAGCACTCCATTGAGCAAAATGATTACGAAACCAAAAAACCATGAATGCTTCTTTTTTAGCAGCTAGGAGGCTGCTGTGCTTATGGAGAAAAAATGTATGTAAAGCATTGTAGAAGAATTTGTTCACATCGTGGCCCCTGTCGTATGCTTTGCCAGCATCTCTGGGTTATGATGAATTCAATAACCAATTTTAAGTATTAAAAAAACCCTCTAACAATCAACCCGAGCATAAGTCTATGGCACCCTCTTGTGTTCAACAATAATAACAGTTTATTCAGTTTTGAATCTTTCTTGATTCAGTGCACTGTTATTCACAAAAAAACAGTTGAAAACAAGTTCATCCATTACATTATGATTAATACTTTTTGTATTAATCTAATATTCTGATTGAGCTACCTCTATTTTATTGTGAAGATCACATCATTAAATAGTAAGAAATTAATTACAGAAGTGAATAAAGGATTAAACTAGTATCTGATATACATAAACTCTATTCTATTATGATGAAGCATGTTGCAAGAATGTACTGGTCACAAGTCTTACATTAAAACACAAGAAGAAATTGAAAACCAAGAAGTAGAAATACAAACATGTCAGTGAACAAGATTAGTAGGCAGAGGAAAAATGTGACTAGAGTTTGAGAGACAGGCTGAGATTATCTTAATTAGATTCCCAGCTAACAAACATCCTGTGATTTAGTGAGGTACCTATGTGGTTATCCTGTGTCTCAGATTCCTATCTATGAATGGCAACACTTAACTTCCTGGGTGTGGAGAATGACCTCATTACAATTTAGAATATGCGTTAAGCATGCCATGGTAGAGGATACACACAGACAGAAGTCAAACCACTGGCTCACTGTTTACAGCTGTATTAACTTCGTATACTCGGCCTCTTCTATTCTAAGCCACAATATTTCTTCTGGATTTTAGGAAAAAAGGTAACGTGCTCACAAGGGAATTCATGAATGAGTCTCATACAGCAAACACAAGCACAAGGAGAAGAAAAGAAGGTGAGAAAACAGCACTAAAGCTGATTTTTGAGTTAGTGACGTTAACATTTACACACCTACTGCTAAAGGAGAAAAATGGAGAGATGTTCAGAGTGATTGATACCCTAGTCTGCTTTGTATTCCACTTCTACATACAAAAATCTCTTTATCCATATGTTCAACGAGATACATAGATACAACTCCAAGTAGATTAACCCTCAAATCCAGCTCTGCGTATGTAGCTTAACCATTCTGTTGGTTCACCTCTTCCCAAAGCTGGGGTCTCTCAAATTTCAAAGGTAAGAGATTTGGATGATCTAAAGTTGTTCCAATAAGACGCAAAACTGTTTAAGATAAACTGTTACCAAAAAAAGCCTTTCCATTCCCAGTTAGAAAAGACTTGGGAATCGGTACTAATGAGAACATCAAACCCAACAAGACAACCAGAAACAAAGCAAACCAAAACAAGCATTATTCTGTACCAAATACTCACATGAAAATGATTCTTTCAAAGGTGTTGTACTGGTTTTGACTGGGACAGAGTTAACTTTTTTCATAGTGGCTTGTTTGGGGCTTTGTTTTGAATTCGTGATGAAAACAGTGTTGATAGCACACCATTATTTTAGGTTTTGTTTACACAATGTCAAGATCTTTTCTGGTCTTGACAGTGAGGAGCTGGGAGGGGACACAGACAGGACAGCTGACCCCAACTGACCAAAGGAATACCCCAGACCATAAGATGTCATGATCAGCATATAAAGCTGGGGAAGGAGGAGGAAGGAGAGGATGTTCGGAGCAATGGCATTTGTCTTCCCAAGTAACCATTACACATGATGGAGCCCTGCTCTCCTGGTGATGGCTGAACGCCTGCCTGCCGCTCAGTCATTCAGAAAGGCAGAAGCCCTAGCTAGAAGAAATACTCAAATGGGGGTTTCTTGTATTCACTTTCACAAACTCCACTGCTATTACATGTTCCATTTCACAGTATTAGATGCAGAAGAGAAAGTGAAACACGAAAATGCTTATTTCATCCAAAGGAGGAAAGCCAAGTATAATAGCAGTGTTTCACCATTTATTCTAGCAAGACAGGCTCCAGAGCAACAATAAAAGAAGAACTCTTAAGAGAGGGTGCTTGTGTGAAAGAGAGCATGAACGACAGAAGTATTCTTGCACATGCAATAACAACACTCAACACCACTTGTCAAAAAATATTTTAATTTTAACAAAAGCCCAGCATCATCAGTCCCACACATCAGCAGTTATGGAGTGATATGTAATACACTCAGGTGACCCCATGGTAAGGACTGAGTCTGTACCAGCAGATCTTTTGAGTCTCCACAGTTATGTCTTATATAAAAATATTTTCCAATTTCATATTTAATGTCAGTGTTATCTGTTCAACATAAATTGTTTCCATATTGTAAGTTTTTTTGATCCTAAATTAATATTCAAATAGTAGAACAGAATGGGTTTGATACAGTAACAAGTACCTTTTTTCCCCTTGCAGAGAAGAAAAACTTAGTAAGTTATATCAAAAATACTTTCACAAATCTTTCTAGTATTTGAGAAAAGCAGTGAAGAAATAATGACATGAACATGTAGAGATGATTTGATATGACAAATTCCTCTGTCCTATATATGGATCTGCCTCTAAGGAGTATAAATCCTCACAGTCTTTACTGTCAACTAGGTAATATTTGCTCATTGTAAAAATCAACTTAACTGTTCATAATCACTTTTAGATACTTGTGAACTTAGCATATGGGAGAAGAGAGGCTTATTTTAACAGATAATTAATTATGCACACCTTTCATTAATTTTCACTCTCTACAAGTCATGAATCATCTGTATCATACTGTACTACTTCTTTCTCACTTGTGGGTTACTAACCCAAAATTACTGTGCAGGGCTTCCAAAACCAAAAATCTACCCAGTTCTGCCATTGAGGGTAATAAAAGCAGATACACTGCCATTTGATCAGACTAAGAAAGCTGAAGATTTCAGGATCCTAATCAGAAACATTTCCTCTTTACAACACTCTCATTACAAGTCACTTATCTTCTTATGCTAAAGGCAGATACTTTAGGTATTGCCACCCTGCTTCTGTAAAAGAGTCAGGCTATGTAACAACTGCCAGCTGAAAACTTACCAAAAACTCATCATGAGGTGTATGTGTGTGTGTACACACACACACTTTGCATAAACACAATCATACTCTATAGCACATTCAACAGAGGTAACAAAACAGAAAAATGTCTCAAACAAGTGATTAGTGTGCAAAGAAAATTCTTAACAGAATTTGGGAACTCAGTGTATCATTTGCCATTGTAACACAAGCAATGCTTTCCATTCCAGGTAGTTGAGCCATCCCATAGTACTTTGCCATAAAGATCTACACTAAAGTGGTATTAAAAATAAAATAAAATTGGAGAGTGCTCACAAACAGATATTATTTAACTAAGGCATTGAAAGGTTTAGAACTGGACTAATCCTTTAGTTTCCAGTAAACACAGCATTTCTGATAACAGTCTGTCAACAGACAGACGTATTTCCAGCACCACCTCCAATGAGTAAAATTTAGTTATGGCTTACGCACAAAGGCTTTTGAGTATGACATGATTCAAGCTAGTGAGAACTTACATTTGCTTCAGAAGGGCTATACAAGCTCACTAACAATCCATGGTGTTTAATTTTTTTGCATTATTAATTTAACTTTAAAATATACCAAAAAAAAAAAAAATCTTTGATGAAACGGCCAAAGTAACTCATTTGTGTATCAGCATCACCAAGGATCTTCTTCCACCTACAAGGAGTAAGAATAAGAGTGAAACTGAATGTGGGAAGTGTTGACTGCGAAAGTTTTGAGGAAAGTTTTGTGTAGAAAATAGAAAATAAATTTCTCTATACTTCAATACCATAATGATGGATTCAAAAGCAATTTTGTTTTGAAAATACCAAGCGGTATTGCTGCAGTCCCATTAATACACCTTCATAAATGCTGCATAGTCTCACTACTTCAAACTATTAGATCAAAACACCATCTGTCTTGCAATTAATGCAAATAGAGGACAGTGACCGTGCCCACTCTATAGGATTCCTTCCGCATAAGAAACTGTATCTAAGCTGAGGTACAAATACAGTTAACCACACATAATTCTACAGATACTATACTCAATATTGTTGAGTAGGTAGATGCCCTACTCAAACATATCTTGTGATTTCAGACCCTGCATCCAGTGGACTTAGGGAAAACACATAATTGTGTCTAAAAAACAGACTCGGGCAATATATACTGTTAACAATAAAGAGAAGTTTTACAGGTTCCGAACAGAATGAGAGTTAAGCATGCAAAACTTAAGTACTTACTAAGGCTTGACACTGTAATATTCTTCTGGAGTCACAATTTTCAACCCACCAAAGTAGTCCAGGACCCAAATATTGGTGATGTTGAATTTGGCAAAGAACCAATTATGATCCTTAGGCCAACTTTCCATCTCAGGGTGGCGACTGAATAATGCTTCTTTTGCTAAGCCTGCTTCTGAATCATTCACCTGAACAACAACCAGCAAAATACTACAGTAAGACACAGTCATGTAAAGACACATTTTAGCTAAAAAAAAAAAAAAGCACTGCTGACTGCAGTGTGCTCGCTTCAGTTTAGCCGTGTCTTGTCCCAAAGGACTCATTACCGAGGCAGAGTCCACACCATGTGGTGTTCAACTCTAGGTGAGACAGACAAAAACCCCAGGATAGTAATTCATTTTAATATTACATCAAAAGGTGCTTTTAAAGTAAGTGTGAGCAAGAAACTACTTCATCAACACAAGAATAAATCTTTCAACAAATCACAAAAAAGTATGGATTCTTGCTGAATTATTACAATCCAATGTTCTGGGTGTAATTCTACCTCCTTTGCACCTGATCACTCCAACAGACACAAACAGATCCAACCGTGTTCAGACGTGTGCAAACACGTGCATACACACACACAAATAGGGTATAACAGAATCTACAGGGAAGGGAAGCTGAAATGTGTGACAGCACTTAATATACAATGTGCAAGTGTTTAAAGGGTTAAATCAACAAGTTAGAGCTCTGGGTATGGTACAAGAGGAACTGATTAAAATAAACAATTTCATCATTAATGAGAAACTCATGACAGCAATTAAAGGATTGCTAGAGTGTAACGCACAAATATCTGAGGTGTGAAAGCACCAAGTAAAAATTCAGACTATAAGAGAGATTAATGATGATTAGTCCTCATCCTTAATCATTCTGCTCAATAATGATGGATAATGCCATTCTCAATAATGGAATTAGGACTTCCAGTTAATAACAGGTACAGCCCTAAATTAATAATTAATAACAGGTGCAGCCCTAAATTCCTTCTATGGGACACCAAAGTACTGGTGCAGGAAAGAATACAGTCCTGGCAGCAATGCCACCAGATAATACAGTGCAACTTCATAGCTCAGTTATTAGCTCAGGTTAATATTTACTTCAAACTGAAGTTTCAGAAGCACCTGTGTCACTCTGCAACTGGGGTTAAACTACGGCAAGTCAACTTTCAGCTGCTTACCTTCACAACACTCCCACAGAAGATTATGTGGGCACAGAGGGGATTCTGGGGATCATATTTGTGCTTCTTGCAGTAAGGAGTCTGTGCCAAAGACACGGTTAAGGAGGCATTTGGATTGATCTGGAAAGCAAGTAAGATAAGAGTTTTACACACTTTTGCAAGAAAAACGTCACATCCACCATATTTTCAGGTCTCGGTATTTTACCCAGCTCAGTGTTACTGGTAAGAAGAACAAAGCTGTCGTAATCTTTTCCTAACTATATCTGAAAGCTTAGGTGAGTTCTGAATCCGAAAGAAAGCCCAGTTTAGAACTGTGATGAAGTCTGTTAGCATTAAATGCAAACCTCACAAAACAGCACCCTTTAAAACTCTGAATTCAATACACAGTCCAGCTATTTCACATTCAAATGATGATATATCCCTTCTACATACGTACAGGACTGTACAGAAGACAAGGAGATACAATGAACTTAATTAAGTTAATTCTGGTGGGAGGACAAAGGGTTACTGAAAAGGTAACCAACTGAGTTTCACAACTGTTGATAAAGTTAGTCAAAACAAAAACAACCAACCACCTTCCCCCATCAAAACAAGTCTCCTAGCTGCCCCCAAACTGGTCAGCTAAAGTGAGTTTTAAAAGTTAGGTTTAAAAAATCCTGAGTAAGACACCCAACTTGAAGAATTAAAGAATCTGTATCCAAAGCTTTTTTCTAAAACTGGTTTGGTGAACATAGCTTGAGAGGTACCGGTGAAAGACAGAACTGCCTACTGCCAAATGTCACACACTGTTGTTCGTTATCTCCCCGCACAGAAAGTTAATGTTGTTTGCAAAATTTCAAAAGAACTCGTCTCACAAAGAAACCCCCGAAAGGACGGAGAGTACCACTGAACTGATGAAACAGGAGCAACCGCCCGGCAGGGAGGAAGTTGCGTAACTACAAAGAAGCTGACTCATGATTAATCAGCACCATCCCCTATCAGATGCCCCCTCACGCGTGACTATCACAGTCAACTGTTTCTGCCCTGTAACAGCAGAATAAGGATCTCTGGAGGAGCCTTCTGAAGGGAAACGTTCATAAGTGATTTATAGCATGATTTTGACGTTCTTCTGAAAACGAAAGGCTGTAGCTGGGGTAAAGAAGGAGATGGCATACAAGGTATATTAGGCTTTCTACAGCCCTTAAAAACACAGTTAAACTACTTGAATGTAACAAACTAAAATCTGACAGGGAACAAACAGAAAAGGTTTACGGTAAAACAAAGTGTGAAAAAAGTTCAGTATTTGAGTTTTGTGTTTATTTGTTTTACTAATACAGTAATAGTTGCTCGAATAAAAAGTTTTCCAATACAGGAGGCATATGATCACTACTTCCTTTTTAGCCAACTCTCTTGACCACAGTCAGGCCAAAGATATGAGACAAGGCCAATTACACACATGCAGAACTTCTGCATGCCAGTCTGCTGCCGTTTATTGTGCACTTGTCATTACAGTGAGCTCCAGAGATTTAATGACTATCCTTTCAGTAGCCTATGTAGGAGCCTCTGCTCCAGTCTCACACTGCCAATTTCCAGTCCTTCTGATATCTTCTGTGACATTCTCCCTGTTGAAATATCCTGTGCCCCCCCCCCCATTTCTCTGCTGAGAGCTTCTGGAAGCTTTAGCCATCTCTTCCACCCGAGTGTTGCTTAGCAATTTTTCAGACCA
>NW_010402256.1:15059-15380 GCF_000710305.1 Buceros rhinoceros silvestris
ACAGGCAGCACTGCTTCAGTTTAGATGGTCAAGGCCTAATAACTGTCCCCAGGGTTCACAAGCGTGGTGACATCCATAGCACACGCAGTTAGCGCACTGCATCGCTTTCATAGAATTCTGGTGTACGCTCCAACTCCTACCAAACGAAATGCCAAACGCTGCTTGCTACAGGGATGAGAATGCGGGGACAACCAAGACAAACATGACTTGGCATGGGTGACCTGCATGTTTGTAAGTTTTAAGCCTTCTTTGCTGGGGCCACCACGTATACCTGCGGCTTGCGCACACCAGTGCCAGAGCTGCTTTTGCAGGAACAGCCCC
>NW_010402257.1:0-229 GCF_000710305.1 Buceros rhinoceros silvestris
CCGTGCCCGGGGTGCAGGCTCCTGCCGGGAGTGGGGAGCTGGTGGTGGCATGGGGGTCCCACCGGGCAGCATCACCTCATCCCTGTGTGCTGGAGAGGAGGGGTGGCCCCATCCCTCCAGTGGGTCCAGGGGTGCTCGGATCCCCCTTCACAATCCCCGCTTCCTCCCCAGCTGTGAGTCTCACCCCCCTCCATGCAAGAGCCACTGCATTTGAAAGGTCACCGGGCTT
>NW_010402258.1:0-896 GCF_000710305.1 Buceros rhinoceros silvestris
AGGTCCCCACCTCCCTGGGCCACCATGGCCCCAAGTCCCAGCCACTCTGGGCCACCATGTCCCCAAGTCCCGGCCACCACGTCCCCGGTTTCCGGCCACCCTTGGCCACCACAGCTCCCAGTGCCCACCTCCCTGGGCCACCACAGCTTCCAGTTCCTGGACACTCTGGACCACCACGTCCCCTGTTCCCGGCCTCCTTGTGGGCCAGCACTCCCCCAGGTCCCACCTCCTTGGGGGCCACCACGTCCCCGCGTCCCAGCTGCCACCGGACACCGCCCTGACCTGCCCCGTGTCCTCCTCCAGCCTACCCGGGGACCCTCCTGACCGACCTGGGGCTGGTGGTGACCGTCACCAACTTCGACTTCACGGATGATCTGAAGAACCCGCAGTCTGAGTCCTACAAGCGCTTCGAGGAGCACTTCCAGACGGAGGTGACCACATGGCCACCGAGTTGTCCCCCTCTGTGGCCACCTCATCCCCCCACCGGAGGCTCACGGGCCCCCCTTTGCCCTTGCAGATCCAGAACGTCTACGGGACCATCCCCGGCTACGAGGGCGTGAAGATCCTCAACCTCACGTAAGGACCCTCCCGGGTGTTGGGGTGGGAGGTGGCACCTCCTCGGGGGTGGCACTGTCCCCCCTGACCCTTCCTGGGTGTCCCCCCCTCCCCCTCCTGAAGGGCTGGCAGCATCGTGGTGGAGCACGAGGTCATCTTCACCGTGAGGAACAGCAGCACCGTGGGGGACACCTACCAGGAGATCACGGAGAAGGTGGTGGCCGAGCTCAACAAGACGGTGGCGGCGCAGGGCTTCTGCGAAAACGACACCTGTGGGTGACTCTCCTGTCCCCCACCCATGGGTGACCTTCCTGTCCCCCACCCATGGGTGCCTCTCCATC
>NW_010402259.1:0-220 GCF_000710305.1 Buceros rhinoceros silvestris
GGAGCGCTGGGGAGATGCAGCTCGGAGCACCGGGGGATGCTGACTGGGAGCACTGGGAGGGACCGGGAGCGCTGGGGAGATGCAGCTGGGAGCCCCTGGGGAACTGGGAGCACTGGGAGCACTGAGAGAGACTGGGAGCACTGGGAGGGACTGGGAGGTACTGGGAGCACTGGGAGTGCTGGGGAGATGCAGCTCGGAGAAACCCGGGATGCTGTATGGG
>NW_010402259.1:556-808 GCF_000710305.1 Buceros rhinoceros silvestris
GCGTCTCGGTTTGCTACTGGGAGTGCTGGGAGCACTGGAGGGGTGCGGCTCGGAGCACCGGAGGATGCTGACTGGGAGTACTGGGAGGTACTGGGAGCGCTGGGAACACTGGGAGCACTGGGAGTCCTGGGGGAGGACTGGGAAAGAGGGCACTGGAGTGCTGCTGGAGCCAGTACTGGGAGCGCTGGGAGCACTGGGAGGGACTGGGAGCACTGGGATGCTGCGGCTTGGGGCACCTGGGGCGGGGGAATG
>NW_010402259.1:1450-1683 GCF_000710305.1 Buceros rhinoceros silvestris
CGGCTTGAACGCCCGGGGAGGGTGACTGGGAGCACTGGGAACACTGGGAGCACTGGGGGGGACTGGAGAGACTGGGGAGGATCGCTCTGGGAGCTGGGACTGGGAGCACTGGGGAGACTGGAGGGGACTGGGAATGAGCGCCCCGAGATGCTGCTGGGACTGGGAGTACTGGGGGAGACTGGGGAGACTGGGGAGGAGCGTCCCCGGATGCTGCTGGGAGCTGGGACTGGGAG
>NW_010402259.1:1980-2390 GCF_000710305.1 Buceros rhinoceros silvestris
CGCCGGGGCGTGGGGGGGTGCTGCTGGGCTCTGACTGGGAGATACTGGGGAGCTGATACTGGGAGCACTGGGAGATGGCAGTGGTGGTAACTGGGAGGCGCAGCGCTAACTGGGAGCTGTAACTGGGAGAACTGGGAGCTGTAACTGGGAGAACTGGACGGTCCTGGGCGATGGGACTGGGGAACTGGGGAGGGTTTGAGTGGGAGATACTGGGAGGCACTGGAGGGCTGTAACTGGGAGACGGAGGCGGCAACTGGGACAACTGGGAGACGGGACCTGTGTCGGGGCTGTAACTGGGATTTGTTGGGATGGGTAACTGGGAGGACGCTGGAACTGGGAGATACTGGGAGACACTGTAGGAGATACTGGGAGTGGTGGGGAGGCTGGAACTGGGAGATACTGGGAGACGC
>NW_010402260.1:0-202 GCF_000710305.1 Buceros rhinoceros silvestris
CACAGACCACCCAGACCCACAGCACCAACAGCCCCACAAACCGCCCAGCCCCACGGACCCACAGCACCCACGGACCCACAGACTACCCAGACCCACAGACCGAGGCACCCACAGCACCCACAGACCACCCGGACCCACAGTGCCCATGGACCCACGGACCCCCCGGCCCGGTGGGCCCCAGCCCTGCGCCGCCCCCCGGCGC
>NW_010402261.1:0-233 GCF_000710305.1 Buceros rhinoceros silvestris
GACAGTGGAGCACCCGTGGGTGACACCGGGGCACCCGTGGGTGACATCAAAGTCTCCCGGGTGATGCTGGACCCCCCTGAGTGACAGTGGAGCACCCGTGGGTGGCACCGGGGCACCCGCACTGAGGCAGCCGTGGGTGACACTGGAGCACCCGTGGGTGACACTGGGACAGCTGTGGGTGATGCTGGAACCTCCTGGGTGACAGCGGAACACTCGTGGGGGCCCCCGGGGCA
>NW_010402261.1:515-1015 GCF_000710305.1 Buceros rhinoceros silvestris
GGAACACTCGTGGGTGACACCGGGGCACTCGTGGGTGAATCTGAAGTGTTCTGGGTGATGCTCGACCCCTGTGGGTGACAGTGGAACACTCGTGGGTGCCATTGGGACACCCGTGGGTGACGCTAGAGCACACGTGGGTGACACTGGGACACCCGTGGGTGATGCTGGAACCTCCCGGGTGAGCCCGGAGCACCCGTGGGTGACCCTGAAGTCTCCTGGGTGACACTGGACCTTCCTGGGTGACACTGGAGCACACGTAGGTGACACTGGAGCACCCGTGGGTGATGCTGGGACACCCGTGGGTGATGCTGGACCTTCCTGGGAGACACTAGACTCCCCTGGGTGCCTCTGGGACACCCGTGGGTGCCGCTGGTGCTGTCCTGAGTGACCGTGGACCTCCCCCAGTCCCTCTGAAGCTCCCGTGGGTGACACCGAAGCTCCCGTGGGTGACACCAGAGACCCCCAGGGTGACACCGGACCCCCCGAGTGACACTGGTGCC
>NW_010402262.1:0-3232 GCF_000710305.1 Buceros rhinoceros silvestris
TTGCTACATCTCATAATGCGGGCCCCAGGGAGGAAGCAGAGTTCCCTGTGAAGCGGCTCAGATCTGCATATTGGGCTTCAGTTTCCTTCAGAAGGGAGTCACCCGTGATGATGACACATCTCTTTTTCTTTACAGGTTTTATGCTGGGCTTGTGTTGACTTAGCTCCAGACTACGTGCCGGACCATCGCAAAACTACTACATTTACCCATTTTTAACAGGCCCTGGCATCACTTCCACACAAAACTACTATTTCCAAGGCTCTGTTGACTCACATTAGAAAGCCACTACCCATTCTGGTAGAATTGCCAGAACATTGCTCAAGAGAGCAGGGTAGTGCAGTAGGTCAGTATGGGGTACAACTCCACCTTGACGACTTCTGCCTCTACCTTGGCCACTCATGACCCTCTCTTTCAAAGCCATGACATTTATCAGCAGGTTTAATTACCCTAGCTGACACCCAAGAAGAATGCTGCTTGTTCACATAGCAGGTAGGACAGAAACACACTGTGAAAGTAGAAGAAACTTCCCACCCTTGCACCTCTAATGAGCTTCAATCCTGACCTAAAAGCAGCAGTAAATATTGAACTCCTGATCCATTCAGCCATAGCCTCTGTTAGGCAAAGGAGAGTAACCTTTTGTGACGGTGATTTATAAATACCATTTCTGACATTTGTAGTACGGGCTCTCTAGAACAACTAAAAAAATGCTTGCTTCATTCTTTGCAAGGAATTTTTTTTTCATCACTAGAGAAAAAGCACCAGTGTTTACAAAAAAGAGAATACCTTTGCTCATATTCAACCAAGGGATTTCTGTCTTGAGAGAAGACAAGCCACTCCTTTGATAACACCTTCATGCGGCCAGTACAAATGACTGTGCATCGCTATTTGCAAAGTGCTTCCTCTGTTTTGATAAATTAAACACGGTCCAGAGGACTTCCATGGTTTCTAAATGAAGAGAGGAACAGATCTTCCTTCCTTTGAAGTTGTGCTAACTTCCAAGTTACTTCAAAAGTGAAGAAGTTTGGGTACTTAAACTTAACAAAGGTGTAACATGGAATTTGACTTAAGGTATAGGAAAATATTCCCATTAATCAGCGAGATAATAACAAGCCATGTTCAACCCCCAAACCACTCCACTTTTGAAAGAAGACAAAGTGAGGCTAACCCCATTGATGGGGTGTTTGCCAGCAGTAGAGGAATTTTGCAACCCTACATTGAAGTTTGGGGCTGTGATTCAATGAGGTCAGAGCATTTTTTTTAACTGAGACAGAATAGTGTGGCTTTTTGCACTCTTTCATGAGTGCTCAAGGTACCAGTTATTTATACACATCAGTACTGTATTGTACAGTATCACAAGCTGAAAATCCAGTCAAAAAATGTAAATGGGCTGTAAGTGTCAATGCAAATTCTCCCATTCTGAAAATGTGCAATATGCAAGCATGGGTTATTTATTAATTTTTGTCATCACTGATTGATATCTTGATTAATTGCCAGAAGGCATTGGACCAGGTGTTAACTATGTGCAGATTGGATGCAGTGTTCTGTGAACTTCACGCTGTATTAAAGGCACAGACATGCCCAGTTGGAGCAATAAGCCTTTGTTTGCTTTGGCAGGGCTTGCAGCTCCCCGGGGCCAATGCCATAAAGAGGTTTCTGTTAGAAGCCGCAGTGCTCATTGTAGAAAAATTGCCCCTCAAAAAATTAGCATGGTACAATGAAGGATGCATAATGTTACGCAAATGACAGCTGCTTAGCTGAAACAATAGCTAGGAGATGGCATTTGCCAGGGTGCACATCTCATGTAAATTAACTTACTAACTGTTTCAGGAAAAATAAAAGAAGTGAAGCTTGAACCTGTGCGACCAATTCATGGATCCATTCTGGGGACACAGAAGAACTGCAAACTCCCACTAATATCAAAGAAAGTTGGACCTGGCCCTCAGCCTCTGTCCCTCAGATGCCACCAGGAGTCGAGTGGGCAGCGGCTGCCAGCAGCAAAGTTCACCTTCTCTGGGCAGAACAAAGTCCTGGAATCTGCTTTACAGGTGGAAATCCAGAGTCATTTCCTCCAGAGAAGCAAATCTGTAGCTGCTGAGACAGCACCGAAGAGAGACTACCAGAGCTCCCATCCACAGCAAAGAGCAGAGCCCACAGTAGACGCTTTGCCCACCTTGGGGAACCCAAGCTCCCCTAAGGTTTCAGCTCTAATCTCTAACCAAGTTCACCCAGGGGATGGGTGGAATTTCCCCTGATTTACAGCCATGAGGGGAAAGGGCCCAGCAGAGCCAAAATGCTGCGAAAGAGATCAGAATCAGTGCCTGGGCCTTTGTGTCCTCTGTGCAGCAGAAGGGACATTGTCCTTGTTCAACCGATTAGAAATACTAATCATTGACATCAAAATCTAGCCTTGGAGTGCAGGCTAAACCAGAAAAGGCAAGGCAGCACAGAAAAAAAAAAAAAAAAAAAAAAAAAAGCATTAAAGTGGAAAAAAAAAATTGCAGTCTGCGAGTTGCATTAGGTTTTGCATCTTCAGATCTAGAAATACCTTGCTTTATTCTGAGCATCTTGGTGGAAAATGAATTCACAGGAATGTAAAGCATATTAAAGTGGAAAAAAAAAATTGCAGTCTGCGAGTTGCATTAGGTTTTGCATCTTCAGATCTAGAAATACCTTGCTTTATTCTGAGCATCTTGGTGGAAAATGAATTCACAGGAATGTAAAGCATAATATGAGGGAATAGAAACAAAGTCACGTCCTCAATTTAACTCAAATATACAATTTTATTTATTTTTGATCGCTTTGGTGGGGAGGGGCAGTGTCAACCACACATGTCAACAGAAAGAGGCAGAATTCAATCCCAGAATCGAGGGCCGTAAAAGAAAATATGCTGAAAGCCTAGAGTAAAGCAACCAATCATTTGTCATTTCTAAGGGAGGAGAACAATCACTTAATATACGGGAGCTGGCAGGGGGAAGGAGGAGAGCATGGAGCACTGGTTTGATTTACATAGGAGTTTCCCTTCACAGTGCAAGGATTAACACAGCCCCTACTGAAAAGGCGGGAGAGCTCTAAAAGCAAACAAGGTGGTGTTGGGGATTTTTTCTTTCTTTCTTTTTTTTTTTTTCTTCTGCTTCAGAGAGGGCCCTGTGATATTGCAACTGTTGCTCATCACATTAGCAGTGTGGGAACAGGAAAAAATCCATACGATGAAGGGGGTGGCGGGGGGAGAGGG
>NW_010402263.1:0-226 GCF_000710305.1 Buceros rhinoceros silvestris
GGGGGATGTGAGCCGAGGGGGCGCGAGGTGGTCTGGGGCGCATGGGAGGAAAGATGGACTCTGTCTTGGTGTGGCCAGGAGCCAGGGCAGGGATTTGGTGGGGCCCTTGGAGAGAAGAGAGCAACTCCGGCTGAGTCAGAGCGTTGGGGCTGGGCAGGGGGGACAGACGGACAGACAGACACTGTCTCCTCCCCGCTCAGCCTGCGCAGTGGGTTGGGCAGCCGTT
>NW_010402264.1:0-5600 GCF_000710305.1 Buceros rhinoceros silvestris
AAACAGCCCCCCTCCTCAAACCGCGACACCAATAAATTAATGGACTTTTTCATCTCAGAATTCAACTTCATTACAATTTTTCTTTAATTAAGCCTCATAGCTAATCTGGACTAATCAGCCTAAATCTGATTCTTAATTTTTTTGTGTTTTATGTGGAAGCTTGTATATAAAGAGAAAATTTCTCATAAAGATTTGTTTCAGAAAGACACTTCCATCAACATAGATTTCACATTGGTTACACACATCAACCACAAACAGCTGTATTAAACACATTCAAAATAAACCATGCAAGCAAATGGTTTAGTAAGATCTTTTATTCCTAATTTAGTAACAAAATCCAAGGGGAAAATTGCAGTGAAATTCTGGTCCTTGAGTATGTGCTTCATCACCATGTATAGTCGTTAGGAGTCCCCGGTTTGTCCTTTAAAGTCACAGAAAACGTGACTTTGAGGAAGAATAACCTAAGGGGGCATGCACAGAAATGTGAATGAGAAGTATCTTCTCAAAGTTATTCTGAATGTGTGATGAAGAGACTCAACCCAAAAACAGTCGCAGAAGACAGAGAACATAATTTTAGATTAAGACCATAGTCAACTTTCTTGAGCATAATTTATTTCTCAGGAATGTGATCTTGGATGGACACAAAATTTAATGAGAGATTTTCATTACCCAGAATGAAGCAAAAGAGTAATTCCTGAGAGAAATTCAAGGCAGCCAGTCTTCAGTGCCAGCCCATAAAAAGCGTGAATGAAACATCATCGGTTGTGATACACTAAAAACCACATAAATATGGAACATGAAATTTATCTCACCTAATTTAGGTATCTTAAAATTAGTTACCATGTCTAAGTCACCTGGTCTTGAAAGAATGATTCTCTCTGTGTGGGTGTCTGCAAAGACTGATGTTATTGATCCTCTGAAAGGGCCCAGCACTCTCCACAGCTTAGAGTCTTGACTCAGCATTTTACTTTTAACACACCTGTTACTTCAGTGAGGAGCTTAAGAGTGATGTAGTAAAAGAAGACACAGTAATCAGATAAGGATACAAGTATAGTTAGTTACTTCCAAGCCTTGGTCTTCCTACTCTTGGTCTCACTGTGAAAAGTGACATTTCAACAACTACTCTTAGCCTTTTCAGGACTAGCCAGTCCACAACCAGGCAGACTACTCCAGAGCCTGCTTCTCCCATCAACCAAGAATCCCAAATATCTCAGTCCTTTTTAAACACTGACTTATCTCAAGATTGGATTTGCAATCTAAAGTTCCTTTATTCAGGCCTTCAGTAAGGATCAAGCTAAAAAATTCTTCCGTGAACTCTCATTTGCAAATCTGTTCAGCAGTCCAGTTCCAGAGATGCCAAAAGAGACTAACTTTCAATCCTAACTCAATTTTGTTATTAGTTATTATATGCCTTTTAGTTACAGTCTACAGTGCATTTAATTAACCATATGCTAAAAAAAGTTTGAATCAAATCATTGTTATATACCAGTTCACCTGTAAGGCATTTCTTAGAGTGCACATTTACATCATGAAGTGACACCACCCCAGCTGCAGTCTTCATTAGTTTTGTGGTGTATTGCAGACAGCCTGCTTATTAGGCTGTTGTCCAGCTGTTTAGCAGTCACATTTTAAGCAATCCAGCACTCCATTTGCACAGCAGCAGTGAAGTAGTTTTCTGCTTTTCAGGTACATTTAGTGCTGTTTCAGCAATTATTTATAAGAAAGATATCTGAGAGCATTACTGTATACAGTAAAAAGCAAATCAAGTGAAGAGTTCTTTCAGTGAATGGTGAAGATAAATCAATAAAACAAGCCAAAATAGTTCAGAAAAGGAAATACAAGATTTTTAGTCTGTTCAGGTCATCAGCATTGGTGCTGAAGTGAACATGTAGGAAGGAAACTGAAATGTGGGCATCAAAACCAGAGAAGGGGCAGACAGAAAGAAAATACTGCTGGAAGATCGCAACCATAGCAGAACTGAAGAAACATGTCAAAGGCAAGTCACTGTACAAACCATGAAGGAGAATAAGTAGGAAGAGAAGAGAGTCTGATACAGAGAGGGGAGATTTTGATCCTAATGCGCAACGTCTGAATGTGATAATAAATATTATTTTGAAGACCAATGAATACACAAACTTTTATCTTTGATTGTTTCCAGTGCGTTAAATTCGAAAGATAATTATTTGTTACAGGTTTGGAGAAGGACTATATTTGTTCTTTGAGATTCGTGACATAAAAGAAGCACTCAATACACCTTTCCTTTTAAGCGTATATATGGAAGAAGTTATTTAAATTGTGATATCTGTTTAGTTTGAGTACTTAAGCCAAAATAAGGCTTCTTCTAGCCAGCATCTAAGTTTTTTGCAATATAGTCAGTTAACAAGGTCTCTGAAATATCCTTCTATAAATTAGAAGTAATCAGTATAATCTATTGTGCAGCATTAAAAAAACCAATTTTTCAGCAAAAACACGGAAGGATAGTAGTGAATCTAACAATGTCAAGCAAGAAAAATTAGTGTGTCACAAAGCTACTTGCTTTTCTCATTCTTTAAACACTGTTAAAAACATTTCTAATTTCAGATGTTACTAATATAAAAGAGGGGAACAACCTCTTTAAACAATTTCCTGTATTTTTTCCAGCTCCCCTGCAGTTGAAACAGCTTTGGAGGGAGCAGCTGGGTCTGTCAGTGCTTATTATAAACAAGCGACAAAGAAGTAGTTGGTTATTTTGGTCTGCTCACCTGGGTCTTTTGAACTGGAAAAGACTGAGGGAAATTTTACAGGAAAGAAATAAGAACTAGTATAACTATTCCATCAAAAAAACAAGAGGAAATTTGTGGATGAGCTAAGCTTTCCTCCTCGCTGCAGTATAGACAAGAGAAATCAGTAGGTTGTTACAGTAAGGCAGTAAAATGGAAACAGGGGAGAAAAAGAATACCTTTGTATGGAAAAAGATTTTTATTAAATCATTTGGCATCAAAAATAGATGTCAAATTGGCTGTTCTCATTATATGTTTCTATAACGTTTTCATCTTTGAATGTACTAGAATAGTAGGTTCTACTTGGAAAGAACTTGACATATTCATCTCAAAATATTAATGAAGAGGCTTTTCATACACTTTTCGTGAGGTCTTAAGATGGCTAACTGCCAAAAGCTATCAGAGATGAAAGGTGAAAAAATGTCCCATTCTTGAGAATGTGATCAATATTTTTCTGAAGGGGAGATTATAAATTACTTGTTCAATGGAATCTAAACAATCCAAAGGAATGTTATTATTCTAGCAAAAATTCACACAGAAGAGTATAAACAATTAAAAATAACAAGATCTGAGTCATTTAATTTGCAGGATTTCATTTAGATCATCTTTTAGGTGCTTTTTCCTTTCTAAACTAGTAAACAACAAAGTATAATAAGAGCCAAAATTAAACCGCTTCTATTTTATTAATATAATCCTCTTACATTGACCCAGGCTGAATTGTCTGGGAAAATTTTTTTCATAAGAAACTTCAGAGATATTTACTTTCTATGATGCAAGAGGAAAGAAATATCAAAGTGAAGAAATAAGAGCTGTGTTATGGGAACTCAATTACAATCAGTTCTGCTGCTTACCTTCTTCCTTCTCCACCCGACCATGCCCTTGATTAGCCTCGAATTAAAAGTTGTCTCTAACTGCACCTTAGCAGACCGTCCGTATGATATCATAGTTCTGGATGAATGATTAACGTTTTCAGGAAGCAGGTCTTCAAGTTTCCCTTTTATAGTCCATGGGCTACCATTTCTTATCCTGCCAGAAGAGAGAAGTTTTCAGGTCTCACTTCAGTTCTCTGAGAATGCAGTAATGGCAAGTATTCTTTTCTGAGAAAAATACTGACATCTAAAAGTTTTGACTTTTCATTTCTTTCATGGAAATTTGATTCAATTCAGGTACCAGCCCAGACTTTCTATTATCTATGTTGAAGTGACCACTTTCAAACTTCATATTAGTGAATAAAGAAATTTATATTATGATTTACTGTAGGTTTGAGTATAGACTCACTTTACTGAGTGGTAGAGAATAACTAAATTCAAGGCTGCTGAGTAGAACCTCAAAAGTCAATAAAATTAGGAAAAGAATCAGTCAGAAGGAAGGCATACCAAAATCTTCCTAGAGAAAAAAATGTTTTGTCATAAAATAATGTTTTTCATTGCCAAATGTAAAAAAGCACTGCACTGGTTAGCTACAAGCTCTTCAGGAGAGATAGACCAGGTAGGAGAGGAGGTGGAGTGGCGCTGTATGTTAGGGAGGGTTTTGATTAGAGATCAACAACGGTGATGGAAGGGTAGAATGCTTATGGATCAAAATAAGGGGGAAGGCCAACAAGGCTGACATCACAGTGGGAGTCTGCTATAGACCACCCACCCAGGAAGAAGATGTGAAGGTTGGAGGGTGTTTTGGACATAGTGACCATGAGATAATAGAATTTTCAGCTATAGAAGCAGTAGGAAGGGGGTCAGCAGAACTGCTGCCTTGGGCTTCCAGAGGGGAGACTTCAACCATTTTAGGAGACTGGTTGGCAGGGTCCCTTGGGAGGCAGTCCTGAAGGGCAAAGGGGTCCAGGAAGCCTGGAAAATTCTCAAAAGGGAAATCTTCAAAGCCCAGGAGCAGGCTGTCCCTGTGTGCCATAAAGTGAGCCGGAAGGACAGAAGACCAGCCTGGCTGATCAGAGAGCTCTGGCTAGAGCTCAAAAAGAAAAAGAAAGTCTATGACATATGGAAGAAGGGGCAAGTCATTCACGAAAACTACAAGGATTCTGTGAGACAATGCAGGGAGAAAATTAGGAAGGCAAAAGCCCAGCTGGAGCTTAATCTGGCCACTAACATAAAAGACAATAAAAAAGGTTTCTACAAATACCTTAACAGCAAAAGGAGGGTTAAGGAGAATCTCCATCCCTTGCTAAATTCAATGGGAGTAAAAGTGACCAAAGATGAAGAAAAGGCTGAGGTACTCAATGCCTTCTTTGCCTCAGTATTTAATGGTCAGACCAACTCACTGGGTGCTTGGCCTCTAGAACCAGGTGGCAGAGATGGAGAGCAGCATCAAGGTTCCATAATCCAAGAGGAAATGGTAAGTGAACTGCTGCACAGCTGAAATGTGCAAAGTCTATGGGGCCAGATGAGATCCACCCAAGAGTTCTGAGGGAGCTGGTGGAAGTGCTCACCAAGCTACTTTCTATCATTTACCAACAATCCTGGCTGACGGGGGAGGTACCAGCTGACTGGAAGTTGGTAAACGTGATGCCAATCTACAAGAAAGGTAAGAGAGAAGACCCAGGGAACTACAGGCCTGTCAGTCTGACCTCTGTGCCAGGGAAACTCACGGAGCAGATCATCCTTAGTGTTACCATGCAGCATGCACAGGACAGTCAGATGATGAGGCCCAGTCAACATGGATTTATGAAGGGCAGGTCTTGTTTGACCAACCTCATCACCTTCTATGATAAAATGACCCATTTAGTAGACAAGGGAAGAACCGTGGATGTTTTTTACCTGGACTATAGCAAGGCCTTGGACACCGTTTCCCATAACATTCTTCTGCAGAAACTGGCTGCCTATGGCCTGG
>NW_010402264.1:5853-6053 GCF_000710305.1 Buceros rhinoceros silvestris
CCTCAGGGCTCAGTGTTGGGGCCTGTCCTCTTCAACATCTTTATCAATGATCTGGATGAGGGGATTGAGTGCACCCTCAGCAAGTTCACAGATGACATTAAGTTGGGAGGTAGTGTTGATCTGTCTGAGGGTCAGGAGGCTCTGCAGAGGGATCTGGACAGGCTGAATAAATGGGCTGAGGCCAATTGTATGGAATTCAA
>NW_010402265.1:0-216 GCF_000710305.1 Buceros rhinoceros silvestris
GGGATCTTTCGTCCGCTCCCACGCTCCGCACCCCTCTCCTGTTCCTCCCTCCTCTTTCTGCTCTTCCTCTCTCTCTCACTAGTTTCCAGTCTCTCCCCCTCTTCTCTTTGCTCTCTCCTCCCGCCCGTTCTCTTCCTTCTTTTCCCGGTTTCCCCCTCCCTTTCCTGCTCTTTCCGCTCTCCGTTTCCCCTCTGACGCCCGGTCCCCTCTCTACTG
>NW_010402265.1:604-1140 GCF_000710305.1 Buceros rhinoceros silvestris
CTGGCTGGAGGGGAAGGGCATGTCTGTCACTGCTCACTGGTGCCCGTCGGGGACCGCCATCCCGGAGCAGTTGAAAGGCACCGAATGACCCGGGGCAGTTGACAGTTGTCACCGTAGCTCAGAACTGTCCCAGCTCAACACTTGTCTGGGGGTGGGAGTCGGTGGGAGCTCTGGGAGTGGGGTCAGAACAGGGAAAGGTTGAGGGAAGGGGAAGGAACAACTTGTCCTCTTGTGTCCCCATTCTTCCCCTCTGCTTTTGTTTGTCCCCGATCTTTCCCCCATTGTCCCCTTATTTAACCATGTTCTCTTCCTCCCCTTATCCCATTTTCCCCCTGTTCTCTCCTGCCCTTGTCTCCTTTTTTCTTCCTGTTCTTTCCCCCCATTGTCTCCTCTTTTTGTACCTGTTCTCCCCCCTTTTTGTCCCCATTCTCTACCTGGCCTTGCCCCCTTCTTTCTTTTTTTCCCCTGTGTTACCAAAAATGCAGCAGAAAAACCTCTCCATACTGATGTAGCATTAAGAAGCAGCATTTTCTTTA
>NW_010402266.1:0-2349 GCF_000710305.1 Buceros rhinoceros silvestris
CTCTTCCTCCTTCTCCCCTTCCTCCAAGTCCCTTTCCTCCATCTCCCCACCCCAGCCCCTCCACAGATGTCTTTTCTGCCTCCACCCCTGCTCCACCACACAGGTCTTTTCGCCATCCATCCCTCGTCTCCCTCCATTTCCCCCCTCAGCCCTGCTCCCGCTGTCTCCCGCCCGGTGTCTCCGGTTGTGGAGGAACAAGAGAGCTTTCTCCTTTGCAGCTGTTTCCCTGCCGGCAGCGGCTGCAGCTGGGATGGCCCCTGAGCTGCAGCTCTCTGGGGGATGGAGAAGTCCGAGGTCTTTGTTTTCTCCCTGGCCGGATGGGGCCATGTGGTCTCAGGGCTCTCAGCCCTGTGCCCCACTCCACCGGGGAGAGGGGGGACACGGTGGGGGACCAGTGGAGGAGGCACCTCCTGAGCACCCTGCACTGCTCTCCCTGCAGGTGGGGACCAACGGGGTCATCTCCACCCAGGATTTCCCCAGGGAGACCCAGTACGTGGATGACGATTTCCCCACAGACTTCCCTGTCATCGCTCCCTTCCTGGCCGACCTCGACACCTCCGGTGACAGAGGGAACATTTACTACCGGCAAGACGACTCTCCAGATGTGCTGGACCAGGCTGCGGGCTACATCCACGCTGGATTCCCCCGCACCGCCGGCTCCTTCGTGCCCACCAACACTTTCATCGCTACCTGGGAGGACGTGGGTGCCTACCAGGAGCTCTCGCAGGATACCAAGCCCTCCAAGAAGGTGAGGCTGATGGGCTGAGGTTGAACACCCATTCTACATGTCGCAGGAGGATGAGTCTTCCTCGTGTAGCACCCAAAATGCTCCATCTCTTCTTTCTGGGCAGCCGGATGGTGGGTCCAACCTTGAATGAGCGTTGGGGGAGACATGGAGCTTCTCCTCTCTGCTCCAGGCTGCGGCGTTGGTGGGTCTGTTGGCTTTGCTGATGGGCAGAGGAGGTTTAGAGGTTGCCTTCAACTGGAGGTGAAGGTGAGGCTGGAGGTGCTCAGGCTTTTCCTTGCTTTTGAGGCAAAGCTTTACAGTGCTGGTGGCTCTGGATTTACAGAAGCCTAGGGGAAGCTGGGGGAAGCCATGGCCTGGGTCACCAATCGAGCTCCAGATCTATGGCTTGGGCCTGGTCCTTCCTTCTGCCCATGATGATTAACGCTGCCGGCAGGGAACCGGCTTCAGAGTTTCCACTGTGGGTGATTTTGTGTCAGGAAAACAAGCTCGTAGGTGGTCCGCGGGGTTGGGCAGGTGACCCATGCTCTCCAGCCACGGGCTGATAAGGCTGCTGCGTGGGTGGACCTACAGTGCTGCCTTTCCCCGAAAACGCTGCATCCGCTGCTGGGGCAGGAGCACGTGCCAAGGAGGTGACGGTGACACTCTGCCGGCAGCACGGGGCTTCTGGAAACCAGCTGGATTTGAAGAGCTGCAAGAGGAGAGCTCCCAGGCACGTGCCAGGGAGGGGCCGGTGACGCTCGGCCGGCAGCACGGGGCTTCTGGAAACCAGCTGGATTTGAAGAGCTGCAAGAGGAGAGCTCCCATGATGAGTCCCCAGAGCTGAGCAGTGGGTGACAGGCTCTCCCCGTGCGGGGTGGGCTGAACCCAATGCGCATCAGCAGCCACCACGTCCCCGTGGGCCACCAAGAGCTGCCCCTGCCGGCTGTACCCCACTCCAGGGCCCTTCGGGAGCACAAAGCCAAGAAGAGGAAGAAACGGAGGTTTGGAAGGAAACAACGCACATTTTTTCCTCTAGTTTAAAACTTGGGAAAGCAGCTGAAGAGATGCCATCAGGGGCCTCGTGGCGACCTCGCGGCCATCAAGAACGCAGCCTCTTCTCTTCCCAACTGGGTTATTTTTTTGCCTGTCAAAGCAGTTGGATCAGAGTAGAAAATGAAACTGGTCTCGCTTGGAACCGAGCGGCTCCGGGGAAGGTTTCATTCAAGCCGCACTGAAATGCAGCTCGTGCCTGTGTCTGCTGAACTCCCCTGTAACAGAAATCGCTCAAACCCTCCCCAAACGCCCCTTTTTTCCATACAAATGTGCCATTTATTGAACCGCCACCATCCCGCTGCTCAGAACAGGATTGATCCCGGAGCTTCCCCCCCTCCCTGCTTTGGAAAGTTGCAGCTCATCCTTTTTTTGAGCCTCGAAAACGGAAACTTTGGGTAAGGCTGGGGGGGCTTAGAGGCTCCTCGGTCCCCTGGGAGGTCTCCAGCTCCTTGGGGACACGCTCCTCGTCCCTGCTAGTGACGCTTTCCAGGGCTGCGGAGCGAGGCGAGAGCTGACCCTGCTTCTGCGGGAGCGAAACTCGCCCCTCGGGCTGGACTTTGCCCTTTGCA
>NW_010402266.1:2736-2999 GCF_000710305.1 Buceros rhinoceros silvestris
AAAAAGCCTCTTTATATCTGGCAGGGTCAATCTGCGGTGCCCCGGGGGCCCTGCGCCCCCAGTCTGGGGCTGGAGCTGCGGGGACAGGCTGGGCTGGGCTGGGGGGGTGGTGTAGGGGGAGCCCCCCCGCTCCTGCCCGCTGCTTTGCTGCGGTGCCCCGGGGGCCCTGCGCCCCCAGTCTGGGGCTGGAGCTGCGGGGACAGGCTGGGCTGGGCTGGGGGGGTGGTGTAGGGGGAGCCCCCCCGCTCCTGCCCGCTGCTTTG
>NW_010402267.1:0-15944 GCF_000710305.1 Buceros rhinoceros silvestris
TGCAGCTGTCGATACAGTTCCGAAAATCCATATGTGTTCTATTTTAAGCAAAAGGAATCTCAGATTATTTTTTCCCCTCTCTGCAAATATCATAGAGAATAGAAGAGTGCCCTACTCGAATATTTTGTGTGCATACCGAACCATTTTTTTTAGGCTGCAATAAAAGACCTCTGTTATGGGCTCGCTGTGTGCCCGTAACAGATAGGTCTTGTTCTAGGATGTGTGTGTGGCTTTCCTCAGAGTGACATTTCCCCCCTCGGTGTTGGCCACCTGTCAGTATCTTTTCCTGTCAAAAGGACATTCTTCATGTACTGAGGTGTGAGGTGGAGCTTAGGGTAGAGAAGATTGAGCAGCTTTGTCTTTTATTGTCCTCCAAAACAGAACTGCTGAGGTGTAGCCTGTCCCGTCGGGTTCTGTTCTCTGCAGAGACAGGCAGTGCTGGGCATGGCTCCCTTCTCTTACTGGGGTCATTTTTTTAGCCATCCATTCGTAGAAAAATAGGTGGTTGCTTGTAAGTTAGTTCACTTCAAAACCCCAACACACAACCTCTTGTTTTTCATTTAGTTGCTTTTTGTAAAAGCATTCTCATTAATCTGACCCTTCTCCTCCAGGATTTGGTTCATGTCAATACAATTTCCACTTGATCTCCCTTTTCGCACTTACTGGGTCCTAATCTTTTGTCATATGACTCCGTCTACATACTTTTGCTTGTCCTCTGCCGCATTTTTGAAGTCCTTCAATATTCTTATGATTATTGTAGGTTTTAGTAGACTAAACTGTTAGGATGTTATTGACACACATTCTCCTGCTGAGAGAAGTCAAATGTGCCGGTTATTTGGGAAGACTAGAGACTCCAGTTAGGCATACACAGTGAGACACTGTTTTCTCTCCTGTATCTTTGCTACTTGACACTAGATTTATAATGGGGATTTTGTTTCTGCTTCTACTGTTTAACTGTGGTGTAGTTAAAACTGAGAAGGATTTTCCCTTCTCTTTGGTGTGTTACCAGCTCCTAGAATAGACGGAAGTTTTCCCTTGCACTGTTGTTCTCATTTCAACCTTTATCTTATCATTGCTGTGGTTTTTCATTCTGTATTTGTGAGTTGCTCCTGGGGTGGTCAGCATCCCGCTCCTGCAAAGATCACTTGTTCTTACTGTTACGGGCATTCTTACAGAAGTAGGTATGTGTAAGTTGGCTCGTTATATGGTCCTAACCTTTACTCCTGTCTCTTGTGGGTGAAGTTGCTTTGATCCCTGGTAGTTTTCTTATGAGAACTAATTTTTGCAGGTCACCATGTGTGACATAATGTTGCTTTAGATTTACTTGAAGGTATTAAATTCTTGTGTTACGACACCAGGCTTTCAAATGATTTTTCATGTGATATATGAAAAATGTATATTCAGTAAGGCATAAAATTACTCAGAGGAGGTCATTCATAGAGTGTGTTAGCCTGGAACATGAGCTCAGTTTCACATTATAAAATTCAAAATAGTGTATGTAAAGGCTAGGTTTAATAATGTGTACTTTCTTACGCTAGAAAGTCGTTGGGGTGTTTACAGGAATTGAGGTACTCCAATATAAAGCCAATTTTCTCTCGAGGGGAAAGATTCAGACTGCATTATATTATGCCTTTTATTTCTCCATTATTTACATGAGCAGTGGCAGTCTTTCAGCTAGAGGAAGAAAGTATTTGGTCAAGGTACTTCATAAAGTTTGTGAGTTCTCGTTGTGTGGTGTTCCTTTTATTTACGATAGAGATCAGATTAGCCAACTCCCTTTGAACCTTTCTTTTTTCACGATTGTGTCTCCATTAATCACATACATTTTAGGAGCAGTGAAAATTACTTCTTAGAGTCCCGTGAAGGTAGTAGTTATAAAAAGCCCACTCAGCTGCTTCTCCTCAGTCGTGGGAGTTACCTTGTTGTTTTGACTGTCTGCAGTTAAAGCCGAAATGGACAGCTGAGAGCTGTATTTGCAGGTCAGACAAATGAACAGCCTTCCCTGGGACATTGTCTGTTTAGTTGGGTAATAACTGCTATCAAGGTTATTAAAGATTACAGATTTTTTGTATAACTGAATTTTACTGCTCGTGGCAACACATATGCCAGCGATGGGTTGTACCTACTTTGCTGCATCGTAGGCTGTTTGCTTAATTTCATGTCTGAAGTTTATAAAGGTGTTTATAAAGATGTTTAAATGTGTTTAGTTACTTTAAAAAATATATATATGTATACTGAGAAAATAGCAAAAGGAAAACAAGCCTGACTGCTGCTTAGCTTTTGCCTCCTCTCAGGATCTTTCTCTTACCCAAGTGCTTGGCGTTTTTCGAGCTGGTTAAATAGAGATTTTTTTCTTACTGCATTCATGTCCTCACTTCGTGTGCCCTCTGACTGTTCCTTTAGAGGGTGTTGTTGGAAAACACCTAGGCCAAAGTCCTGTTCCCTTCCTCCTTTTCTGGAGCACATGTTTTCATACAGCGTAGAAAATGAGGCTGAGATGTTTTGATACTTTATTTTGTAAGAAAAGTTGAGTAATCAGCCAGTCTTCAGTATCATGATCCGCTGTTACAGAAGAGAGGAACCCAACTGGTAAGATACTTATTACGGAAAGGACATTTGCGCTGGCTCATTAGGATAAGCCTAAGCTGCATTAAAGCTTGTGTTTCATAGCAGTTGTCTCAGAAGCTTCAGAACCCTTTATTAAGACCCCTGTGTGCTGGTATTCCTGCAAAGCTATGTAATAAATCAAGGACAAAAATATTTAGATTGGCTTCACAAAACCACTCTGCACGGAAAACAAGTTCTCTGGAGAAAGCTGTTCTATCATGCACTTAAGTAGCAATGACATTAATCGTTGTGTCATTAATATTATGACATTAGTAATTTTTATCATTATTTTTAATCTCTCTGCTACAAGGTGCAAGAATTAAAAACAATCAGTTAGACTCACTGTTTTCTAATGTATCTTCAGAGGCGGGTGATTTTTAGATGGTGTGCAGATGATGTCAGTTCTGACGATTAATTAATACCAGGTTTGTAAGCCAGTTTAGCTGTCACCTTATTCTCAGTTTATCACAAAATGTTGCGTTTTTCCAGGTTACAATTCTTTTTAATTTAACTCTCGCCTTTTCCTCCTCTGTGAAGTGTTCTCAGTGGGAGATTCAAATTGTGGTTTGCACGCTGTCAGCAGTGTGACCTTGTTGTCTTCGGGTCCTCCGGCTGCCACTGTGGTATTGGTTGGGTTGATCTGCCCTGGTATCCTTACAGCGGTGAAGCTTTTGTATTTGGTGGATTTTGGAGGGCTTGAAGAGAGGGGAAGAACAACTGCCTGACTCATATCTCTGTGGTCGAACAACATGCTGGAGAGAGTCTGTAGGTCTGTCTTGAGCTCCTCACGGGCAAATTGGGACATTTTTAGTGAGCACGGATCTTCTTCCTGACTGATGGTAATTAAGTGGCAGATGGGTTTGTTTATGGGCTTAAAAATGGTTAAATAAAAGCATAGTGTTAAAAGGATGATGTTGTCAAGGACAGAGTGTTTATAAAATTTAACAGATGTAGGTTTAATTGTGTGGCACCAGCTTGGAGCTTTACTGGAGGACATTTTTGAGATAGGACTAAGGCAAATGAGTATATGCATTGTAAGCATATGGGTGCAGAGATAAGGCTCAATTTGCATATTTCTTTCATTTTAGTTTCCTTGTTTTCAAAAGTTGCATTTGAGGACAAGCACAACACTACTTTTGTATCAGCTAAGTTACTCGCCATTTGTTTTTTTAAAGTATTGTCATAGAAATAGAAAAGCTGTTTGAGGGATGGAATGGCTGTTGAGGCAATTGATGCTCTTCAGTAGAGTCGTGACTGTAGCCGAGTGAAGAATCACGTCCAAGTATGGCTGCTTTCTTCTGCTCGAGCACCCTTCCTTGCTGCTCATCATCTTGTTAGGCTGTAAGCATTCTTGGATGACCACTCACGTTCAAGTTGGCTGCTTCCTCTCTGGTGTTCTTTGTCTCTGAGTGCATATCTCAGTGCATGGAAAGCCTCAAATTTTGAAGCTAAGTCCTCTGGGTTGTGTAGTGGCCAAGTGCCCAACACTTTTCTTTCAAGGCAGCGTTCTTTCAAATCAGAGCATTTCCAGCACAGCCAAACCTCCCCAGCTGCTTCCTTTGCCCTTGCTGTTTTCTGCTTATTCTTTCTCTTTACTATCAGCCGGTTTCCTCAGGACCCACAAAGTTTACACATATCTCAGTACATTTACTTTATGGCCATCTAAGAGAAAAATGGAATTTTTCTTTGAAATCAGTGCAGATCCTGCCTTGGCTACAGGAAGAAGATGTCAGATCAGGCTTTGTGTAATCCACTGTGCAGGAAAGGTCAGGACCACGCAGTGTAAGGCTGCTGTGGAGGGAGGGTGTCAGAAAGCTGAAGAGGAGCTTCCTAGAGGAGATAGAGTAGGTGTGTAAGCTCCGTGAGGAACAAAACTACCGTTATTCCTCACAAACCCTAAAAGTTAAATGTGTCTCTGAGTGGAGAGGTTAAATTGTTATCATACTACATTTAATTGGCATGTTTCCTAAATGCATAGCAGGTGCTGTCCTCTGGGAGAGGAAACCAGCAAATGTGGGCAGTCGCTTCCATAACCAGTTCTCAAGTTCGATGCGGACTGGAAGCCTCCTTGTGACGTTGCTCCATTTAAAAGGTTCGCCAAAGTGTTGAATATTATTAGCAAAGTTTTGCTCCAAATTGTATAGCAGAATTTTGCAGATACTTTCATTTACTTCTCTTCGAACAGTGCCTCCAAATGAAAAGGGATTTTATAGCTGATGCAAATAAAAGAGAGAGAAGGAAACAAAGCATGAATGCGCTGGATGATATGAAGGCATAATTGCCCTTGACATTGTTGCAGCTGATAGGAAGACAAAAGTAAGATGCTGACAAGGGTGGATCCTAGTTCTGCTGGGAGTAATGTGAAGGAAGAGTGTGAAATGAAGCTGTAACTGCGAGCTGAGCCATTTGAAGAGGCAGCCCTCGGATACAGACACCCCACTGCAGGGCAAGAAGTACTTAAGAATATGTATTAAAAAGGAAAAAAGTAATCTGTGCTGTACTGATGAAGTCGCTGTGTTGTTATACCTGCTCTTCTGAAGGTGTACATATCTAACAGAGCTTACAGAGCGCACCAGGGGAATAGAAAGATTTACTACCGGTTTAATACAACGTGTGGCCACCTGTCACTTCTCCGAAAGTTTACGTGTTCGTTAACAGATAAAACTGACGTACTTATCTTTTAACATTAAAGGGAAAAGAGCACGCTCTCACAAATTGCAGACCGTCTAAGATCACAAGAATTTATGCGATTTGGCATATATAGCAAGATGGGTTCTCTAATAAACTGTAGCAATTCATAATCTACTTTGGAAGTCTGAAGTTTAGTAGCCAGTCATATAGTATGTCTTTTGGAGCCCAGACTACCTCAGAAAAAAGTCATGGGTTTTGGAGGGGCACAGGGATAACGGCTTGATTTATTTGGCAACAAAATTGACTATAAAGCTGCTTTTACAGTGCTTGGGGGACCAAGGCATAGAGATGTTCATACTGAGTAATAACGTCAGGATAATATCAAGGTCTTTGGTCATCTCACTGATTTCACACAGGTGAAGCCAGAGATATAAAACAATTGATGACAGAGGGATAGGGCATTTCATGTGGATAATAAACACTCAGGAAAATTAATGATCTGTCTGACTAAAAAGATAAGCCCCAAGTCACAGTAAGTGAGACCAGTGGAAGGAGAGCCAGCTACACGCGTTTAACTGTGTCAGTGCTGTCCAAAGTACTACTTATTATCAGGAAAAATGTGGTTTGAACATAATATGTTCCTATGTAAGAGCCAGTTCATCATCAAAGGAATGCCCTGCAGTCTGCTGAGTGCTGCCTAATTGCAACAGTTAATGAAAAAAAGTGCATTTGTTATAAGCATCCCTTTTTCCGAGTACATGCTTTAATGCCAAAGTTAGAAATGAGGTTTTTATAACTGCTAATGCCCTGCAGCAGGTGTCTGAACCCATCTGTGGTTGGTAATACACCGAGAGTCTACTTGCAAAGTGATCGGTAATTCAGGTCCTCTGGTTTTTGTTCGGTTCCACGCTGAGGTGCCCAGGATTTCATAGCAAAGTCACAGTGGTGTTGAGCTTATCTGGAGCTACGGGCACTCACGTCCTCCTAGGTGAGGCCATTGTTACCTGACTCATGTGCTGTGTTGGAAATGTGTCGCATTTGGAAGCTTCGCCCCGTAAGATGCAGTGGCAGCAGAACCCGTTGCTCTTACTGCCACTAATAAATTTAAAACAGACTTTAACAAAATCTGTCCTAAAGAAAGAGGCGGTTCAGATTGTGGTTTCACTCAGCTGGGTTTGTTTCAGAGTTTTTGTTGTGTTTTGTTTGAAATGCCTTGCTGCCCTGCTTTGCGGCAGATCTCTGCTCATTCTTTTATAGGGACACTGTCCCCATGTCCAGTGGGATTGTGCTGAGCAAATGTGCACTTAACTACAAGCACACACTTGAATCCTGCTGAAAATAAAACTGTGAATGAACTAGTAAGACGTGGTGGAGTAGGGAGGACATGGACTGACATGACCCGAGCACTGTTAAATCCCTGCTTTAAGTACTCGGCTAACCTGACAGGGTATTTTACGGTATAAACTGAATTATGTGTGAGGTGGAGGAGGGGCAGTTTGCAAATCTTGCCAGAAAATACCTGTTTTTTTCTCATATGCAAAGAAGAAGATATGCACAGTGTGTGGGACACAGCACACGTAGGAAGGAAACAGAACACGCTTCTCTGTGGATACCAAGCAGACTGCAGACAAGCAGCTTTAAATGGTGCGGCTTTTCTAGTGGATATGTCAATTCTTCAGCCCTGAAATGCAAAGTGCAGGAAATGAGACACTGAAACTGGAAGGAGGAGAAAGGAGAGGGAAGGCAGCAGACACTGGGTTTGTGCGTGTGATCAGCAACACAGGGCGCTGAGGAGGTCCCTGCTCCTTCACGCTGCAGATCCACAGCATTACACTTATGTGGGGAAGCTCTACAGCTGTTACCCTGGTGGCTTTTTCCTCCTGTTCCTTATGGCAACCAAGATTGGTTTAAAGGGCTTCAAATGGCCTTGGAGTAGCTGTGCATGTGTCTTCTCCAGTAAATAATTTAGAATAATTTTTTTAAAGAAAAGGAAGCAGTTAAGAGCTTGGGGTGAATCAGTGAATGATGACTAAATCCTACAGAGACAGGGCCGACATATGGACCCAGCAGGGGAGAGGGAGGAAGACAAAGCTGATGCGTATGCACACTCTCACTCAACTTCAAATGCCATGTGGGTGGGGAGAACACCATTAGCAGAGATTTTTCAGATCCGAACACAATTTTAGCTTAGTAGTTGGCAAGTTTGGGAAGAAAACAACAAAAGAAGAGTTGGTTTAGAAATGTAGAAATGCAGCTTGTACTCACGGTCAATTGCACTCTGGTTTGTAGCATGTATTTGATCAGGAATGTGTGAATTTAGATTTTAAGAAAAGTTTTATGAGGTTTGACCATTCTGGTATTCCTGATACTGAATTCTGTAGAAGGCAAAGTTATAAACTGCTCCAGTGTTTGCATTTTTAACACTTCATTCCATTTTTATGAGTTGCAGTTGATGCTTTCACGTTTTTTATTGTTTTAGTGGGTCTGTACATGCATAGCTATAATAGCAAAATTCCAACCTTACAGCTGTTCTCTCACAGAGAAACTTTTCGAGAATAGCCAGTAACCGTTATCCCAAGCATCTAATTATAAAATCTGTATCAGGTTGCTAGCAAATATGTGTACCAGGTAAATGATAGATTGTGGTGGGGTATAAACACAAACAAGTGATGAAAACACTAACACATTTCATAAATAGACTGTTTAGAAAGGAAATACTTATAAACAAGCATATATGTATGTATATAAATGTGAAATTTTTCACAAAACTCAGTAGTACAGAAGCATTCCATTGTCCAGGGATCAGAGAAAATTAAAGTTCCCAGAGCAAGTGAAACAGCGCCGCTGTAATTAAGTATTCGCGCCTGACAAACGCGGTACAAAGCTGTAATCAGTGCTTCGTACACAGGTGTTTGTTGTCGTGCTGCAATTCTCTTCTGCACAATCTGTGTATGTATTGCACTGCTTATAAAACAGAAAAAAATAATCTGTTGTATTCACACGTGTTTTTCAGAAAGTTTTGGTATATAAAGGCTTGCAAGAAAAACTCTCTAAGATTGTTTAATAAAGAAAATACTAGGCTGGGTGTACTAAGATCTGTAGTAAGAAGTAAGGAAAAAGCAATTTATGATCCTGAGAGACTACCATTGGCAGAAGAAAAATGTAAAACAAAGAACTCTGGCAAATTTCCGCTCCATCAACAGCAAATAAGATGGTTTTGGACAAGAAAAGGGAAATAAGAGAGTTTCCCTCATCATATAAAGCAATCTATTGCAATCTAGTTGCTTTCCATTGGTTTTAACACAGAAGCAAACTCAAAACCCGAGTTAACAAAAAGTTCAAGGACTTAAGAGGCGGACGATGTAGGACACTCATATTTAGCCAAAGCAAGTCAATAATTCAGTCAGTTGTACTGCAGGTATGTGAATTCAATCAGAGGGCTACGTGAGAGTTCCTGATCTGATTCTGCTGGCAACTAACCTGATTTGACAATTGGGTATTTCTTCTTTATTTTGTAAGTGCCAGATCATGGTAAATAATGTTTCACTGTGGAGGTTTGCTTGCAGAAGTTGTATAAAAGCTGATTTGTCTTAGAGCTTGCTGAAGTACTTAAAGATGGGTTGTTGAGAGTGATTTACTGGATTTCATAGAATGGTTTGGGTTGCACGAGACATTAAAGATCATGTAGCTCTGACACGCCTGCCATGGGCAGGGACACCTTCCGCTAGACCAGGTTGCTCAAAGGCCCGTCCCATCTGGCCTTGAACAGGTCCAGGGATGAGTCTTCCTCAACCTCTCTGGGCAGCTCGTTTGTGTGTCTCACCACCATCACTGTGAAGAACTTCAGCTTTTTCCTTATGTTCAATCTAAATCTACCCTCCTTCAGTTTAAAACCGTCGTCTCTTGTCCTGCCACTACATGCCCTCGTAAAAAGTCTCTCTCCAGTTTTTTCTTGTAGGCCCCTTTTAGGTACTGGAAGGCCACTATAAAGTTCTCACTTCAGTAATTAAAACTCCAGCAGTAGTCGTCCAAAGTTTTCATAGTGCATAGTGTGCTGATGTTTCATTTCTATTCTTCTAGAAAACCATTTGTGATTTTGAAATGTTTTAATTCCTTCATTTATTGGGGAGCAAAAAAGCTTTTGCCATTAGCATTTGATTGATTTTACAGTGATATAGAAGATGAAACAAGAAGTACGTTATTATTCAGAACTATAGAAGAGATTCTTCATTTCTTCTGTAGCTTTCCATGGAACATGCTAAAAGGCTCGAATTCTAATACGAAAAATAAAATTCCTCCCTCATGAAACCTCTATGTATATATGTTTTCTTACCTCTTGTTTTGACCGTGACTCCTGAAACAGCATTTTCCCAAGTTACCAGGTCTCAGTAGTATATGTCATTTAGGTTGTTAGATCTCAGATTATGTGATGAAATAGACCTCATCTTTCTGAAATGCCTGATAATGAAATATACGGTGTCGACAGAACGTCACTTGTGTCCCAGGACTCCACTCTTCAGTGCTTTTAACGCCAGACGTAACTGGGACAAGGAGAAGGGGGTTTTGTTCTAGCTGTGATGAGGTGAAATGGCTGAAGGGTGAAGCCGGCAAGTGTCGTCTGCGCTTTCAGACTTGGACTTTTTCTAAGCCGAGTAGATTTCTTCCTTGCAAACTTCTTGTTACCGCAGTGGCAGTGGGTAGTAATTGCTTTTGGAAAGATAGCATGTTATGCAGGTTGCTTTAAAAGTTAAATGAGATGTGTTCATTGTGTTATGGTTCATGAATTTAAGGACTAAACCCATATTCTCTTCAAACTAATCCTTTTTCTTGTGCCGGGTGTATACTACCTTGTATTTCTAAGAATTCAATTCTAGTCCAGTTTTCTGTGGTCTTTTTTTAAAAGAAAAAAAATAGGAAAGAATGGCTTGAAATTACATGTAGAGAAATGAATTGTAAATCTTTGCGGTTACAGGGAATTAAGATGATTACTAAACGGCTGGCTTAGACAGGTTTTATACAGCTAAATTTAAGTGGTTGTTGCAGAGACTGCAACTGCCTGTGGAAGAAGTATTTTGAAATGCTCGTTTGTTTCTTTAGACTGAAAGTGATGCTTTACATAGGATGGTGAGGTCTCCAAGAAATTCCTGCAGGTCAGCGAGATCTTTCTAGTTGAGAAAAGCAGGAGTCTTCAGGGTGGCTGGACAGTATATTCAAGAAAACGCAGTTCCCTCTGCTTAAAATTTGTCTGATTTTGAAGTGCTTTGAATCTGAAAGGGAGTAGCTACATTTTCAGCTGGGTTAAATCACTGAATAGGCACTCGACTGAGTCCAGCTTTCTTGATTTTACATTAGGTAACCTTTGCAATTCCTCATGTTACAGTAATTTAGTTCTAGAGGAAAATCATGTTTTAAATAGACTTGGTAGAGAATAATTGGTTGCTCGCTAGCCTGCCTTGAAATCCCTGCATTAGAGCAGGGCTGACTCCTGGGGCACAGAGCAAAAGAGGTTATCTGATATTTTGTGCCTTTTATTATCCATTAGCAGTCACAGGTTAGGGTCAGGAGTGTACAAACACAGATCTGAGGAACTCAGAAGAGGTTACAGCCTAAGACCAGAGGTGAGAAGTGAATTGGAGAAATTTCAGGGTGGTATTTGTTGCTGTGATAGGCAGCGGTCTCAGAGGCTGGCGCCTGCCTGATGGTATTTGCAGACTCCCTGACAATAGAGATTTTCAGGAGAGTTTTCATCTCTTGGACTCTATACTAAATGTCACTGTGAAGAAGCTTACATTGCCAAATTGTTCATGGTATATTTACTTTCCGGTGTCTTCAGTTGTGGGGTCTGGCAGAAACTTTCATGAAACCTGAGTTAATTTCAAATATATTGCTTCTGATTTGGTACTTTGGAGTCAGTTTTAATACTTTGTGTGCTACCTGATAAAATATCTTCAGTTACCATAATTTGACTAATGGCACGCACATAGTAGGCAGAGATGCAGCTACGAGAATAACTTTCTGCTTCTCAGAGACTATATTAATTTTCAGCAGGTAGTATTTTCAATCTTTATGTCTCTCTGGAAATAAATCATATCACTTTATTCTGCAGAACCTCAGTGTGAAGTCAATCTCACAAACAGCAGCAGCAAAACAAATGCATCATCCGTAGAGACTGCAAGCAGTGGATGGAACGGTGGAACCGCACAGCTTTAGACAGAATTCTGCCCTGAGACTGAGTGGGTCTGTGCAACGTGTGAATGCTGCCCCAGACTTTCATTAGTCTCAGTCAAGTCCTCGGGACCTTTCTTTCATTCTGTGATTTCCTTAGGGGCTCTGATTCTGGTACAGGGTGTGTTGTTTCGCTCCCGCAGTCACTCGGTGAGCATGCCATACTTCATTTCAACAGAAAAAACAGGGGTTTGTTTGGGTGTGTCAGACTTGCATACAGGATTAGCCTGAGCTCTTCTAGTTAATACAAAGAAGATTATTGAAGTATAAAAGCTATCATCATCCCATATGAGTTCCTTGTTGCCCAGGGAAAATACCGTTGTTTGAAAGAACGCCAGACCGTTATATGTACGATGAAACGCAGTTCCCAGTTCTGAAGCTTACTAAACCGGGTTGACAGTGGTATAATCTTGAGAAATGGTTTCAGATCCTTGCTGAGCGTACATCTGTGTTATCTTGCAGGGGTGTGTGACTACAGTTTGCCTAGACAAGCATTTACGCTTCTCGCAGTATAGTCTGCAGCTGTAAGAACTGCAGGCAGGCTGGGCTTGGAGACTGCTGTCACAGTTGTATTGGCCTTAAGGCCAGCAGCAGCACGTTCAGACCTACCTCCAACATCTGCCTGCCTTGTGGAGTTTAGTGTAGACATTCTGAAGATTGGATCCTAACTGCTGGTACGTAAGCAGGCCGAGGTCCTTTCCTTGCAGTAAGATCTTATCTGTGCTGCTGGACAGTCAGATACCGGTAACTGCTGGGATGTTCAGGTTTACCCACACCCCGGGCAGAACGGGCCATTTGTTTCTGTGGTTACTTCAAGAGGACTTCGTTACTCTCCAGGCCGTTTTGAGGAATAATACGCATCACTGGGTGCGTTACTGGCTGAGGGAAGTGGTTACATCACTGGCAATGAACTTGGTATACAACAATATCTAACTTGCACCTTGATCCTTTAAAACGTGCTTTGGATTGTCTAAAAAACCAGCTTTTGTGTGTCAAGCAAAGAACCTACAGTGAAGAGATTAACCAAGAACAGTGAAGCAGTCGCTGTCAGGGGCAGTGTGTTTCTCTTCCAGACCTCACCCTGATGCCATAGTGCAGGGTTGGGGTTCTGCTTGGTTTCTGCTGTTCTCTAAGCAAAGGCTGAAATGTCCTATCCAGATTTCTGAGTTCATTCAAGATGAAGATTCTCATCAGTGAAAATTTTCCCTGGCTCTCCACATCGAGGCAGTGGGGCAGTGGTGTCCCAGTGCTGCCCACGCTGCTGTCTCTGGCAGTAGCCAGAAACTTGACCGCTCGCTAAAGCAGTGTTACTAGCTGCTGGGTTTCTCCTGCAAGTTTGGAGTTTCTTTCAAGTCAAAAGTGCTTAATTCCTACTGTATCTCTCAGTTTGAGTGTCTGCTTATTCCTCCATTCATACAGTTATTCCCAGCATGTTTCCAGAAAACAAACCGGTTTACTGTGATCTAGCATTTCTGCAGTAAGTTATAATAAGGGGAGTTTTGCTTCAGCTTGAAACAGAATAATTTCAAGCAAGCTCAGAATTCTGTCTCGTTTAAATATAAAAAAAAAAAATAGAGCCACTTCCATTAAGTTGACTCACTGTTTTCTCTAACAGTGAAGTAGAATTCCTCTAACAGACTGCCTTTTCTTCTTCTCTAATTGACGTGTATTTAAATTTAAAATTGGATTCGCTCTTGTTAACAGTGTTTCAAAGATATGCTTATACACTACAATTATACAGGAAGCAATGTGTGGCGTTTTTAATTGTCTACAAAACTGAAATTCTAGTCTCGCAAAACAAATAAATCCCTTGAAAACATGAACCATAAAGGTTTAGAAACAACAACATAAAGCAATAAAAATGTATAATTAAATAAAGAGCACTTATAAAATTATTTCATATTCGAGCCGGGTATCATCATTTTTAAAGACTGGAGAGGTTTGATCCTAGAAAGCATTTTGCATACACTCGGTAAATCTTCCCCTCTTAGGAAATACCGGGACTTGCTCTGCGTGAGCTGTCCAAGCACATAACTGATCTGCGGTCACTTCCCTACGGTTTCCAGGTTGGGAGCCTGAGCCCCTCAGGCTTCCCGTGCTTCTGATGGCGTGAAGTAAGGTCCTTCAGAGCAGTGTTCAAAGTGGGGGCCTGGCTTACCTTAGGGTGGGATTAGTGTTGTTGGCTGAAAAGCGGTGGGACAACATCGTTTAGATGGAGGGTCATGTTTTATCCCGTTCTTCAACTTACTATTATTGTGCTATAGGGATTGGGTGTGGTAGTTTCCCTTGCCATCACTTTATGGGGTATCCATTCCTCAGGGTGGTTGGAGGACCTGAGTGGCTACTGATGATGAGGAGGAGAATTTGAGTAGAGGATGACCTGTGTAATGTGAACCGTAAGCACAGGAGCCTTTTAATGTGCTAGGTGAGCTTTTACATAAGAGAGAAGGGGGCGAGGAGCGTTGCTGGGCTCCAAGATGGGCAGGACAGGTATCTCTGGCGTTTGTCGGACAGCAGGATGTTAAAGCACTTTGCTGCTTTTTTCAGCGGTGCTTGAATTTCTCAGGTGGGGTATAATCTGTATTAAAAGTTGCACGGGGCATCCGTAGATTATCCAAGAGAGAGCTCTCTCTGCTTTTGAAATGCTATTAGCTGGTTAATCTAAAAAAGTGACACTCGGGATTTTTTGCGTGCTGTGGTTGTAATCACAATCTTTTCTATGACATGAAGTGCAGAAAAAAACCATAGCTCTTGAGTTAGTCAATTATAGTTTAGATCCGCAATACTCAAAGAATCGAGGCTTGAAATGCAAAACTCTCATAAGAAGTGAAAAGCAGAACTGAAATTATAGATGGTCAGAGGCAAGGTAATCTCTTGCAGTTTCTTTCTACATATCATTTACTTTCCTTGATACATAGTCCCTGCTTTCAAATGAGTTTTCCCCATGCCAGTTTTTAAAGAGAGAAGTTTATTTTCTGATCATGAAATTAAGTTTGAAGCATTTTCTGCTTGCTAATGAGATGGAACTTGTTTTACCTTTCCTCTCCTGGTGAGCGCACATAGCCAGAGGCCTTGCTGAGTGCCAGTAGACTCGGTTCTTGATTTCAGCAAATTCTGAATTCAAGAGCCTCAGAATGCAGATACGCTGCAGTAAGAGCCTTTACTGAAATACAAGGAATTTAATTGTATTAAGTTCTCAACGCATTAGGTATGTTGGAGAATTTGCCAGAAGAAAATGTGCTTTTCCCGGTTTCATAGTATATTTACTGGTTACCTTGGTGTAATGGTTTTAATATTTTAATTAGAACATATATATATATATTTATGCTTCTGTGATAAAATTATTTACTACATGTAACCATGCCTGCTCAGAGGTTTTCTTTGCATTCTTAGGTTTATGGTATGGGCTGTGCAAGAAATTTTATTATAGTCCCCAGCATTAATTTTTATTTTTATCTATAATGCATATTCTTATTGAAGAAGGGCATATAAATGCTTTTTCTCCTTCAAGGTTAAAACCTAGGAACCTTGAAGGATTTTATTTCTCCTGAAAAAAGCAGGGAGAAAAGTTCACTAGCTATTAAGGGGTGGAACCTTTCTCATACGTCTCCATCCTTTCATCTCTAAATTTGAAATTGTCCCCCAAAATTTTGCCCTTCCTTATGCTACTTCCTTTTGTCAGCGAAAACATGAAATTTTGAAGGTGACACAGGTCAGTCACCTTCCATGCACCGAGCCGGTTGCTTGCATCAGAACTTCTAGTCCAGGTTATTGCAGTTTAGTGACTGAAAGTCAGGGGCAAGAGTTCACTCCATAGGACAGCTGATGGGAAGAGGGCTTGGGTGGTGTATCCCACGGAGATGCTTGGGAAAGGGACGGAGTCAGGCAGTGCAAGGAGACCATCTCCTTTCTAGAAAGTCGTCACAGGGTATGTGAGAAAGCTGATGAAGTCCTGTAAATTACTTGGAGTCAGGCTTGAAGTGGAAGGGACAGAAAGCAGCTCTTCCAGATAGCTGAGGATACATGAGCAGAGATAATTGCAGGAATTGTATGGTTTAAGAATATTCCTGTGTGACTTACTAAAGTTGCAGCAAATTAAGTTTCGTATTACTCTGTTGTCCACAATAGAGTAGTATCTTTCACCTGGCTGAGAAAGGTAGAGTGGACTTATTTAATTGGGTTAAAGTTTTTCTTCGCATGATATTTCATTTCTCACGGGAAACGTTGCAGTTAGTGCCCCCATCCCTTTATGTACCCTTTTACTTGCTATTTAGTTAATTTATAGGTGAGGATTAAAGCTCGGTTATAAATATCAATATGTTAATACATTTTTCGTCGTTCTTTCAACAGGACATTATGTATTACCAGTTTAAAGATGTGAACACGCTCCTTTTGCTTCTAAGCCAGCTCAGCTATGAACGTAATTCTTACAGTTAGGCTTAGGACTTGTAAGTCCCTGAATTGTTGGATTGGCCAGTGTG
>NW_010402268.1:0-13410 GCF_000710305.1 Buceros rhinoceros silvestris
GTCCGGTGCGGAGGAGAGGGGGGGCTGGCCGCGGGTCCGGTTCTGGAAGGGCCAGCAGCCTGGAAACGGAAATGGAAAGACCCACCAGAACTCTTAACCAATTCGATGTCGCGTTCATACGTACGTGGCAGGGAATACCTGATTGGTTAGTTTACAACAAAGCTTCCAAAACAGGGGAAGTTTTGGCTAAACAAGAACAGATCCCCTTGGCCTTGAAACCAGGCAGGGGTTCGTGCCTGAGCAGGGCACAGTTTAAGAGAACCCTCTACGGTCTGTGGAGGATGGACACACATCCACTTGTCTGTTTTTGGGGGTGATACAAAATATATTAACCAGCGGTCAGTAAAAGCTGCTTTGCTGGTTCTTCTGTGTGGTGTCTGGAGGCAGCCTGCTGTTGCAGCAGCCTGCGTGCAGGTTTTGGAAGGCTTCCCCCTCAGCGCCGGGTAGACCGGCTCCCTCACTGAGAGGCCGGGCTGCCGTAAGGAAAGGGAGGCAGTTAGGACCTGCCCGAGGCACTTTGGGGCAGCCAATGCTGCTTTCAGTGGTGTGAATCCTGTCAGAATTTCCCATCCCTCAATCTCATAGTTCTTTGGCACTTCCCTTTGCCTCTGGGTTTCCCCCCTTCTCGGGCAGCTCCTTCCAAGCCCTTGCCAGGAGCACATCTGGATGCTGTTCCTGCTCTCTGTGTGTGCGTCTACACACAGGGGTGTTCCTTGTCTGCAGAAAATGATTCCAGGACGAGTGGTCCTGAAAGACCACAGGCAACAGGCACCTCGGCTCCTGCGCACTCACCTGAGCTGACACCGAGCACAGCCCTCAGCAGCCCAAATGCTTTTGCTCCGCTGGGCTTCTAGCGTGCTTGGGTACGGATGGGCTGGGTGGAAAACCACAGTGCTGGGATCTCAGCCTCTGCTCAGCATCTTCATACTGTCGTTCTTCGTGAACTTAAAACCTACGCACCTTTGTGTGGATTTTTCAGAAGGATGAAGAAGCCGCATTCTCAACACAGTGGCTGGCACCGCCCCCTTCCCAGCCTTGCCCACCTGACATTCAAGTCCCTACTCCAAAGAACTAATTGCTAGAACTTTTAACAAAACACGATTACTTGTTTTTTCACACAGCCAATTCTGACTGCCCAGCACAACTATTTTTAATAGTTGTAATCTGCTCCTTTCCTTCTCTGGGCCCCCTGCCCCAGATTTCAGACTGACATGCTTGGCCTGGGAACAAAATCTAAGGGCAAACTACTGGTACTTGGCAAAGCTTAAACAACTAAACGCAACGTTTTTGGTGGAAAGTGGTAAACTTGCTGATGGGTGCTGCTAGTGCCATCTGCCACAGGAAGGAAGCAATGCACCACGGAAGGAGACTGAATAAGGGCAATCTTATTTTTTATTACTGCCATGGAAATCAGTGGAAGCCACAAGTCTCTAAAGCTCTTTATGGACCCTTTCTTCTGCTGAATCCTGCTTTTGCTCTCATTTTGCTGCTGCAGGAGAGATCAAACAAAACCGCCGGTAGTGTTGAGCCTGGTACTTCTTGTGCTAACGGAAGAGCAGAGAACAGGCACAAACCAGAATATCACATCAATGCACGAGCATGAGCCTCAAAGGGAAAGATAAGGACCCTTTCCTTGCTAGAGCGTACTTCTTGTGCTAACGGAAGAGCAGAGAACAGGCACAAACCAGAATATCACATCAATGCACGAGCATGAGCCTCAAAGGGAAAGAGAAGGACACTTTCCTTTCTAGAGCTGACCCACTCGATCTGATTGGATGGCCAGGGAGGGAAAGCTTTCCTGCACTCCCTCCGCAGCGTTCCCAGTTGGCTCTAAAAGATGCCTGGATAAAAGAATCGAAAGCTCTGACAGACTGCCATTGAATCTGAAGTTCCCTGAAGTCCACTCCTCGTGCACCCACTCTAAACCGTACAGCTGTTGGCTTCTAGCTGCTTCGGAAGGTTCCCTTCAGTCTCTGGTGCCGATAAAAGCTACAAAAGCATTCTTACAAGTTACAACTACTAAAACCTGGCAGCTTGCTCTGTAAAGAATTATATTGCAGGGTCATGCACAGCTGGCATCCTACCCGTCTGCCCTCTGGTGTGTATGTCGGAACGGGCAATGCCACAGAAGCTGAATCCTGAGCGGAGCAGTTGGGAAGCACTGCAGTTCTGGTTCCCGGGTGTCCACGAGAGGAGCAGGGGCCCAGCTGGGGAGCAGAAGAGCTCTGGCGGAGCCTTTTCCAGGGCTGTAGGAAGCAAATGCTGCTGGCACGGGGCAACCTAGACCCCCTGGATTCAGCCTGTGGGCCGGATCTTCAGCCCCACTTCAGCACTGAACTCGGAGCCGTGTTCTCCCTCACCACGTCTGGAGGCAGTCACGCGATGCAACTCTGCGTCTCCAGCGCAGGCGTGATGCTATTTCCCGTCAGAGCTGCTGGTGAAGACAGCGTGATTTGAGCGACGGCAGAGCCGGCTGCATGGGATGCAGTCGCGGCCCTCAGGATTTGATTTGCCAGTCAAGTGCCCATCTGCTTGCTGTGAGAGCATTGTGGGATGGAGGCTTTTCTGATGGGGGGAAATAAAGAATAATTTACCCTCTTCTGAAGCCTGGCTTTAGAATTTGGTGGAAGCAATGTCCCTATTGTGTTCCTTGATCAGTGGCAGGGCTTGTTTCACCACGCTGCGGTAAACCATGCTCATTGAGAGCTCCTGAGCTTTATCCTTAGGACTCAGAATTAGTTGCAAATCAATTAATTGGGGAAGGAGGCAGAAGAGAATGGGGCTGAATGCAGTTATTGACACAGAATTTTAGCCATACACGGTACCGACGGAAGGACCCTTCCCATGGCATGCCTTTGAGCACGTCTGATTTTGCCTTTAAAAAAAGAATTCAGCCAACTGCTAGACTGCAAATTGAGAGATAAATTAGTTACCTAGTTTGAATGATTAAAAAAACCCCCAGGAATCTGTGAATTTCAGGAGCAGGCTGAGTTGTGGAGAAACTCATATTTTCACAGGGAATGAACAACAGTGTTGATGCTCAAAGGATTTTTTTTTTGAGCATATTTGCAGCTCTGCTTTGCTCAGTGTATCAGCTGTACTGAAGTGACTCTTTTCTGCAGCTTGTATAAAATGTTCCTTCTGCTAGTCAAAATTTGGATGTTTTACCAGTCTTGTCCTAAAAAGATGTATATCATAAATTTACATGAGTTCTAAATTATTTACATTACTTATGAATGCCTATTAAAAACCTCTGCAGACAGTGGTTTCATTATAAAATACTTGGCTTGATTCTGAAGTAGCTTAAGGCTTTCATTGATTAAAGTGGTTTTCACTTACAATGGATACAAAGAGATAGAATATTTTGCAGCTGAAATTATCAAGTTCCAATCTGTGAGATATTCTGATGTGAAAAACATGAGGAGGTATTTCCTGAGGGCACACAGAGCTGCAATTTGAATTTAAGGCATACACAGTGCAAAGTGGTGTTAAATCTTTCTGCTGCTGAATTAGAGATCCGTTCTGTAAGTGCTTTTAGATGTGAGTTCCCGTGGACCCACTTCTGCGACCGAACTGGAGCAGGTAGAATGTCTTCACCGGGCTGGGGACAGCAGTGCCGTGGGTGCCCGTTCTCGCGCGGTCGGGCTTCTTCCCGGATTTCTGTCCTGACACAAACCCACGAGAGGGCAGTCCACGGCAAGAGTCGTGGCGGGTGCCTTGAGCTGCGGGCTGCTGCAAACAGCCCCCCAGCAAGCACGAAGGATAAGGAGCTGGGTCACCAGCACTGCTCGCTCACTTTATTAAAAAAACCTAGGTTTGAGTCAAGTATCCAAAAATTATGGCATTTGGTGGAATTTCAGGTGAACTTTTATCTTCTGACATTGTAGCCTGTTGTTATATTTGGTTCCTGTTTTCACAACTGTCCTGGTTTGAGCTAGAACCGAATAAATCCTGTGACAACGACGACGACAAGGTACCATTTAACGGTGCAGCCCCAGGAGAGGAGAGGAGATGGTGGAAGCGGAACAGGAGAGCGCCGTGGGGAGAGCTGTGCCCTCTCTGCAGCAGGGCAGCAGCTGTGCGAGGGGCAGCCGCGGGGATGGGTGTGTTAAACTGGGGGGAGACACATCCGTCCTGTAACCCGTGAAAGCTGGTTATGTTGGATAACCACATTGAAGAACAAGATATTGAACAGAGACAGTCAGAATGATCCTGAAAAGAGAAGTTGTGGGCTCATGCTTTTATTTTGCATTCGTGTTGAACACCTGACTGTTTTCCCTCGTGAAGAGAGTGGACTTAGACTGAATTCAGGACCGCAGGTAAAGATCCACAGCCCGTAGTGAAGGTGGCAGAACATGGCTAATGATGGTGGGCAGTGTCGGTTCTCCTCTGCTCGTCTGATCTTACGTGCTCTTCAGCTGTTGGGGTCAGTGGCAAAAACTGCTTATTTGTTATTTAGGTATTTAAAATGTTTTAGTCATCGTTTTGGAAACAGAACCCAAACAAATATGTTTTTAAAATAGATGGTTCATTTCCCAGACGAGACAGTGCTGAGAGGTCTATAAATACACTGGATGTGTCTGCTCCTCTCCTGGGAAATCAAATAATGTTCAAATACGTCGTGAGGAGCTGCGATGGCTGGTACTAAACTGGCGTGGGTTAAGTTCCTCCACAGTGCAGATCCGTCTGGAAGCTATGAAAAACGGGATCAAACAGGGTCTGGTACGTAGCTAATGACCAGAGAGAGGCACCATCACCACCTCGCTTGTTTTTAGTCCCTAAGATGCTCTTACATGTTGTTCTGTCCCAAGTACAGTTGCTACGACGATATTACAAAACTGGCAGTGGATCGCCTACATCTACGACATATTTTCCAGTGGCATATCAATGAGCTCTTGTTCCTTCAGCTGGATTCCACAAAATGACTCAACTTGTTCTGTGATTTACTCAGATGTTCCTCATGAACATTTTTCAGAGTTCTCATATATTTCTGTTCTCGTACTTGACAGAAAATCTGTGTTTGAACTCTCCTGCTACCTGTGAATTTTTGAAGGTTTAAATGGTTTAAAAGCAGGGTCGTCATTACGAGTTTGTACTGAGGCAACCACACAGAATCACAGAACGGCTGAGGTGGGAAGGGACCCCTGGGGCTCCTTGGCTCCAGCCCCTCTGCCTGGACAGGGCCACCCAGCACCAGCTGCCCAGGAGCGGGTCCAGATGTCCAGTCCTTGGCCAAGAATTCCGTACCCCTTTTCTTACCTCCAGATGAGAAAGAGCATTGGGTGAGGTTTTGCCTTGCCCCAGGTATGCTGAGCTCGCTGAAGGAGCTCACTGGGCTGTTTCCAAGCAGTGGCACAGCCCTTTGACTGCACTTCAGACGGCTCCTTACTTCCCTCACTGCCTCCCGCGCAGTCGCTAGCTGATACAGATCAGATTCTCGGCTTCCTGCTGTGTAAATATTGGGGTTTTTCCAATGGAATAGGTTACATCGCATATATTTTTGTTCTTTAAATCCTCAACACAGCTGTTCTTATTATGCACGTGCAATTCTAGGGGAAGGCACCAGGCATTGTACTTTATTCTGAAAGCCAACGATTGCTTCCACAGTAAAGTTGCTTTGGAAAAAGGTTTTTCTCTGGTTGCTTTAGTTTGGGCAATGGTTCAGTGAGGTGACACCCTGGTAAATCACAGCAGCTGTGTTTTACTTTTGAGATACCCTGCCAAAACCTGAGCAGAAGCGGTAGGGCTGGGGTTGCAGAAGTGCTGCAGTTTACTGGTTAAGTTCTAGGTGAAAATCAGCAGAGCTGAATGCAGGATGGGTCACAGCACCTGACACGGCAGGACAGGGGTGAAAGCAGACCAAGATGAGAAAGCAACTTCTACACACTCGAATAACAATCTGAGACTGAATTCCACACATAATGACTTAGTCCTGGTTTCGCTGGGGCAGCTCCCAGGTGCGCAGGTCGTTAGCAGGGTGCAGGCAGCCCGGGCAGCTGATCCCACTTGGCTCCAGGTGGGTCCCATCAGCCACATCACGGTCAGTATAAAAGGGGCAGTTCCGTAGGGGTAAAGGTTCGTTCTCTGACTACTCCTGATCTCTGGAAGGTTTTGCTTACCGTCCTGCTCCTGAGGAACTGCCCTCCTGTTTGTTGTGACTGCTGTACCTTTGCTGGGTGAGTGCAACTTAATGTAAGTATTCAATTACTGTTTGGGATGTTGAGAAAAAAGGCAAATGCTGAAAGACTTGGGGAAAGCGCCTTTCCTTCCCTTTTCTGAGGCTTAACTTCACTCAGACATCTCTTCTTCCCCCTCCCCTTGTTATTGCTGGGGGTTACTCCCAGTCCCTTTTGTGAGGTGATGGAAGGCACAGGCAGCCGGGGTTGGTGTGCAGCTGTTTCCTTCTCCTGCTCCTTACTTTTTTCCTCTTGCTGTTTTTTATTTCTTACGTTTTCCCCCTGCTCCATGCTGGTCTTATCCATGGAGCTGCAGCATGTTGTTGGCTCGTGTTAATCTTGCCCATGGGAGCCCCCAGGCCCTTCTCTGCATTGCAGCGTTCTAGCCAGTTGGCTGCCAGGGCATGGTGGTGCAGGGAGTTATTCTTCCCCAGTGCAGGGCTTTGCTTTCCCTTTTGTTGAACCTCATGGATTTGTCTCTACCTATTTCTCAAGGCTCTTGAGGTCCCTCTGAATGGCAGCACAATGATTCTTGTCTATCGGCTCCTCAAATCAAACTCTGTACTCAGTCATTCCCGTCACTTACGGGGTGAACCTCAGTTTGCCGGTCCTTGCTGGAAGGCCGAATGCCGTGTCTAGTGCTGTTAAGTGTTCATGGGCTTGAGTCCCAGGGCGGTATGCCCCTGTCTGCAGGGAGGCCAGCTGCACTAGCAGTGGTGTGCAGACCTTCCTGTTGTGTATAAACTCCTCTGTGATGTACAGATAAAATCTTTTGCACTGCAGCCTTTGAAAGGTAGTGGAAATGATAAATATTGAGACCATGTTGTTACTCTAACAGAATAAATGCTGTTGTCCAAGAAGGGGAAACCTATCAAACATTGCACAAATGTTTACACTGATTTGCGCGGGTGTTACTGTGTAGTCTGCTGTGGTGGAATGCTGCTGGGGGAAGAGACCTTCAGTGATCCTTCCAGGTTACAACAGCAGCCAATGTGCGTCTCTTTTCAGTGAGGCGTTCTGTGTGGAGGTACCATGGGGTGTTTTTGATGTTGTGTGAGCAAGGAAGTGTGAGTTAGGAAGGTTTGTGAGAATGTACAGCTGCCAAAAATAAAAAAAGCCTCTATTGATTGGAGGGTTAGTAGTAGTCAAGTGTGTGCGTGGAGCTCGTAGCTGGTGAGAACCCGGAGGTGCCTGGAGAGGAGTAACTTGGTGGTGCTTACACAGCTCACTAGTGGTGAACTCCAGATTCAGCTGAGAGTTTACTGCTTCCTGGCCAGGGAGCCATGTGTCATTCTTCGGGGTATGGAAATGGGTTTTTCATTGTGATTTCATGTTGTTGACAGAACATGTGTCATGCGCTGTTTAGCCACCCAAATGTTTCTGTGGTTCCTCCCAGTGCTGGTGGAGCACCTGTACAGGAAACTTTCGAGACCCCAAACAATGTCACAGTGGCTGAGTGGGGAATTTACTGTGGAAAATAAAGCTGTTTCTTCCCCAGGAAATCCCCAGCCATCCACTCCCAAGGCTGCCTCACTGCACTCACTGCTGCGGTGAGGCTTTGGGGCTGCCCATGAATGGCTGCTGTTCCAAAGCGAGCTTTTATTCACATTACTGATCTTTCTGCACTCGCAGGTCAGCGTGCCGTCACTGGCAGGAGTGTTTATAACCTGCATCGAGAAAGCTTTTGTCTGAGAGCAGTGTTCAGCTGCTGCTGACCCCTCGCACTCCTGTCAGCCACAGAATGATGCTGACCTTGGCTAATAAGCAAGAAGAGGTTACTACCGAGGCTCCACTTGGCTCTGTTTCAGGTTGCATTGCTTCTTGGCAGAACAAAAGTGGTTTAAAATTGGCAGAGGCAGCAAGACGTGCACTCCCTTCAAGTTATTTGGTGATGGGTCTGATAGGGCTGGACAGTGTGAGGTGGGGCTGAGAGGACCGGCCAGCTGTGCTTGACCCCTAGGAGAGCAGGTGGTGCTGCTGCTCTGACTCCTGAAGTGGCAAGTGTGGAGACAGGGTCAGAACCTTCTCAGAGCTGTACAGTGGAGGGGTGAGGGGCAACAGAGGCAAGTGAGAACGTGGACTCTGCAAGAGGAGAAAGAGCTACCTGAGGAGTGGTGAAACACTGGAGGGGGTTGCCTGGTGTAGCAGATGTTACAAACTCAGCCATGTCACCTCTGCTAACAGTACATGCTGCGAGCAGGATGTTTGATCTAGAAGTGCTCCGAGGCCCCTTCATGCTCACGTGATTTTCTTGGCTATGTGTTACCGTAACGGTTCTGGAATGTTCTGCTAGAGCCATGGTACAGGGACCAGGCAAAAGGGGGTTTAGAGCTACAGGAACAACCACACTGGTTAGAGGAACCCTGTCCCATTTACTTGGCTGGATCCAGAACGGGTTATGGTCTGGTTTTGCAGTGCAGGGAAGAGGCAGAGTCCCAAAGCCTAGATGAACCTAGCCAAAACATTTTTTAAGCACTTGTGCGTGGAAGAGGGGAAGGACTTTCTTGTGGGGCTGCAATTAACTTGCCCCCAGGCTGGGGACTGTTGTTGTCCAAATCAGTTTCTGCCCGAAGTGTGGGAGTGTTGCTTTGACTGCCCTTTCTCCATGGCAAACGGGGACGTTTGTGTGCTGGGGCAGGATGTGGGTAATCCCAGCCTTAACACCTAACAGCACAGGCCTTTTGCCTTATGGGAAGGGTAAGAGAATAAACATGTACCAGATTCTGGTCATGGTGCTTAACACCTGAGCAGGAGTCGCTTGGATCACAGCACAAAGAGCAGGTAAAAGTCTATGTCCAAGAGGCTTCTAAGAAGTAAACGCTTTTATTTCTTCCTACTGTATAAAATTAGTTTTGTATTTCCAGCGTAATCTTCATTTTTAAGTGTCTGTTCTTAGTGATATATAAAATGGTTGTGTTAAGGAAACAAAATCCTGGAAGAGAAAGGAGCTGAAAGAGTGAGTTTGTGATTCTTAAAAAATTATACAGCCTTGTTCAGTCAGTCTCTCCTGAAATAAATTTGTACTGGTATAGCTGTTTTACAGCTCACGGGGGTGGGAGGCAAATGAGTTGAATATACGGACAAAGTCGTGTCTGGTGTTAGGTAGAAGTGAAGGGGAAGGTTAAAAAGACAGTGACTTAGCAAATTATCATGTTTTATTTCAAGTATTGTGCAAACATTTTATATTGACATGTAGCCCTTTATGGCTGAAGAACTAAGTTTATTTACAAAGTAATCTGTGTGTTTTGTTTGTAGATTTTTTTTTTTGGGTAGTGATTTTCTACTTTGTTGTTAATGTTTTCTGCCCTTCTCCTATCTTCCCAGAGAAGGAAATCTTAGGAACATGCTGTAAAAGAGCAGCATTTCTGCTCTCAAACAACTTCTGCGACTCTGTGGCAGTATATCTGCTCTTCTTCACGTACGTAGCTAAACCAAAGGGGTGCTACAGTTCAAGCAGGGTGGGACTGCCAGTCTGTGAATCTTTAACGGTCAGAGGAGTTGATGGAATGATGGTGATTTCTGTCAGCTGGTGGTCTAGCCTGGTGTTGTGTGTTGTGGTTAGAGCATGTGGCTTGGACTGTGAAACCCTGGCTTGTTTGCTGTGTGGGCAAATGAACATCAGAACATACAAATCGGTTTGTCTGTGAAATACCTTCCTATGCAATAGCAAGTTGCCACCGTGGTAAATGTACCATTAAGATATTTTAAAAAACCCTGCTTTTACAAACGGAGGGGGTTTGGTTCTTCCTACAAAAACCTTCTAGCAGGTGAATACTGGGATTCCCTGCTGTGCGTGCTCAGGCTTTCTGGGCGTGTCCAGTCTTATTCTGCTTTTCTGGTAATAAGCTCTAACTGAAAAAGATTGCTTAAAGGATTCATTTTGGCAAAAGCTTCATCTTCTGACAGCAACAATCCTTCCTCAGGAAGGACATATTTAGATTTCTCTGTAGTAGTTATCATTCTTTCAGCTCCTTAATAAAGAAAATGTGTCAACCATGATAAAATTCTAATCACTTTTTCAGCTTAGTTTAAAAGTTTGACTTTCTTGATTGATAGGTCCTGCTAGAACCTCTGACTTGGAACACTTTCAAAATACTTTGCTCTCCACTCTGATACTCTCTGAAGGGTTGGAAATATGAAATATCTGCTTTGGGAATCAACGCCAAATCTCTGGAGTACAATGGCAGTTTGTTCTGCCCTTTCAGCTTTAACCAGTGAACTCAGTATCTCGGCTGCTTTTTATTATCTGTGCAAGCTGTAGTGTGGCAAAAGAACTCGGAGCAAGAAGCAGCTTAGCAGCCCTGTCCCTTACAGCACATCCTCAGCTGACCAGTGCCTTTACTCGTGCTTGGGCAGACACAGATACAGGGCCAGTACCAGTTGCTTCAAGCAAAATGGAAATCCTGAGACCAGTCAAATGCTGTTTGTTTCGGGCTGGTGCTGACATTCTGCTTACACGTATGTGGGGCTGGCTCTGGACATCTGCTTCATGTTACCTCCCTTGCCTGTTCCCCATCCTCTCTCAAATACATGTTTGTGAGCATAAATATTTTTTTGTCTTGGGCTTTAATTGATTTGTATTTGCTGTATCACTTCAGCAATTAAAGCAAGAAATTTTTTTAACCCAATTAGTAGCCTTACTTAAGATTAATATTTTTTCAGCAAATATTTGTGGCGTATTGATTCACGGATTCCGGGTGATGATCGAAGACGTTTATTAGCAGCACAGCAAGCCTTATATACCCTCTGTCCCAGAAGCTGTAGTTGTCCACCAAAGCAACAACCCCCCATTATCTTATCAGTTCAGTCTTACCCCCTTATTTCCCAGACCATGTCTGACCCAAATATTTACAGTTCTTTGCAGTGGTTCCCAGCTTGTGGCTTTTCTTCTGTGTCTTCCGCAGCTGTTTACAGGTCCCATGGCTTCTTGCTTACCAAAGCAATCACATCTCAGCCTTCAGCTGATGGCAGATCACCAGCTATCCCCACAAACATTGACAGTACCTTACACTCTACAGGCAATGACTAGAGACATTACTGATCAGTTTTACACCTTGAAAAAATGATAAACACTAAGTCATTGTACACGAGCAAGGATATTAAAATATGTGAGAGAAATTCAGCTTTTTGAACAGCAAAATGAAGATTCTGTTAAATAATGTATTAGCCTCTGAATGACAGTAGTGAGTCTGCACTTTGAGGGCCAGAAGTTCCTTCCTTAGAGGTGATAACATTATTACCTCTGGTATCAAAGGTATTTGAAGCTGAGTGAGAGTGCCTTCAAGCGGGTCTATGGGGCATGCAGGGTTGTGTTTCCTCCTCCCTTCCCACTGGGGGTAGGAGTGAGCGAGTGCCTGTGTGGTGATTTGTTGCCAGGTGGGGTGGTTCAAACCACTCCTGGTGCTGAACCTCATGTTGCTTTGTCATGCTGGCTCTGTGTAAGGTCAGCTCCTCAACTAATTAGTTTCCTGAGGAGATCTTGCCAAGCATTTGTGATAGTTTGTGTTCTTTAAATAGCAATTTAACATCAAAAGTTATGTGAACTAACAGTGTTACTGTCTTGAGGTTCTGGAGATATGTGGGCTCAAGCTAGATACCCTTCTGCAGGAAAGCAGCTGCACTCACCACTTGCCATTGTATGACTTACATGGCTTCTTGCTGCTGGATTGCTCAAAGGTGCAACTGATTCCTACAGAGGAAGTCAGCTGCACAGCAAGAGCGTGAGCTGGGATGAGGATCACTGTGGCTTGAAGGTCTGCTGGCAATGAGGAGACAAATACGTGAAGGGACACTTATTGCTATAGATGACGGGGAAGACAGACAGTAAGCTGCTGCTCCAGCCTCCTTTAGTCTTCACCTGGGTCTGTGAGTGCCTGTGTGGGTTGTGAAAACTAATGGCATGTGGCCAGGAGCGAAGGGGAATGTCTGAAATCGGAAAGTGTGACTGTCTCGTTTCTGCTCTAAAACGAGAGGGCACTTGCTGACAAGAAATTCAACTGCTTTGAGGCATGTGGCTATGTGGGCATCTCCATGTGTTTAGGAGTGGGAAGGTGGTGGCCTGGTGTTCTACTCCTGTGGTTTTAGATCTATGTGCTGGTTATCACTTGAGAAAACCTCATCACGAGCTCCAGTGTGTCACTTTTTTTTGTTCCCCTTCCACCATAGCACCAACTTTCTTGGTGCTAGGGCAAGCAAGTGTAAAGCACTTCATCTCCTCCCTTGGGTCAGGGCGGATACCACTGAGCTTTGGGACTTTGGTTCTGCGCCTCACTGGTGAAGATGACCCAAGCAGGTCAGCAAGCTGCTAGGTAACTATCAGACAGGTTGCCTACTCCAGACAGGATGTCTATTTTGGAGAGGTGTCCTAAGGAAATGAGCCTCAGTGATTGGCCTCTGGTGGTTTTTCTGTCTGTTTTGAACCCATCAGTCCATTTGAACCAGAGCTGGCTGGGGAGTGAGATCCTCAAAACCAACAGGCTCTGAGAAACACGGTGTGGGAACTCTACTATTTCCCAGCAGTTGTCTGAGGCAAACAGCTAGGTGATGTCTCAACACAAACATTGCACATCCCTTCCCAGCAAGTACCTCAGCTGGTGCTGTGGCTCTAGAGGAGTTTTACACCCTGGTGTTCACTTTCCTTTTCTTTCCTTTTAGGATGTTGCAGGTTTAGAAAAATACTTTGATATGAACTCTTGAATATTTGGATTTTCTTTCCAGTCATCGATGAAAAGCTGGACAGAGAAACCATCAGCTTCCAGTAGTGGTCCAGAATTCTCGTGGTGCTGTCCTGACATATTTCACAAGAAATTGGTTCCTCTTGCATAGAGCAGCTACAAACTCTTTGCTAAGTCTGAAAGGGCTACTGCCCTGTTCTTTCCTCTTTTAACGTACCACGAAAATCTGAACTTCCAGATTCAGAACAGGAATCTGGAAGACAGGAAAACTGTGACCTGGCAATTCCAGAGCCCATTGTTTCAACAAACCAACCACCCTGTACCTCAGAAGAACCTTCCCGTCCCTGCTGCAGACCGTGCTGTCTGTGTGTGCTGGGCACACGCCTCGCTGCGGGGGTCCGGTCGGAGGAGCATCCCCGCGGGGATCTGTACTGCGCACCAGTTGCCACAGACGCTGGGACAGACGCATCGTGGGAAGGTGCGGGAGGGGACGGTGAAGCGGCTCTTTCGCTGCTGATTCACGCCCCGCCAACCCCGCTGCCAGGTCCCCTCTGGTGGGG
>NW_010402269.1:0-266 GCF_000710305.1 Buceros rhinoceros silvestris
TGGGTTAGATGGGTCAGCTACCAGGCAGCCTCCCTGTCTGAGAAACGGAGAGAAACCAGCTCCTGATGAGCAGAGCTGCTCGGCCAAAGCAGCTGAGGTGAAGATGAGCCCGCGGGTAGCAGCAGCGGCTGGGACCCAGGCACCTGCGGAGCTTGCTCACTCGCTCGCCAGGAGACGGACGTGCCCCGCGGAGCAGGACCAGGCGGGTGACCTTTGCAGCCTCTTGCAGGCCAGCGCGCTGGGGGAACTGTTTTGACAGGGCTGGG
>NW_010402269.1:444-1275 GCF_000710305.1 Buceros rhinoceros silvestris
CCTCCGGCGAGGTCTTGCAGCTCTCCCACCCCTTCGGCTCTCCGGCCCCTGCTTGTTGCAGCGAGGCCAGTGTCCCATCTGGAGGCCGAGGAGAGGGGACAATCGGAGGGTGCGGAGGGCTGGTGGTGGAGCACGTGGCGATGCTTCGAGGTGGCTGATTCCCCGTTTGCTCTTCTTTGGGCAGCAGAACTGCTCCTTATCCCTGAAATATATTCAAGTAGGAATGAGTCATCCTCCCTGCCAGGACTCTAACCTGCGGTAATGAGATGTAAATCCTTGCATGACCTATTATATTAGCTTATGCTATATCACACATCTCCGTGGATTAGACGGGAGGGAGATGAAACGCTCCCCCCCGTAGCAGGCAGCCGCAGACAAGCCGGTGGAAGTTAAGAGGATCCTCTCGCTGCATTGACACCTGATTTGAATAGGATGCAGATGGGTTTCCTTGGCCGTGGGGAGAGGGATCAGCTCAGCTCTTCTCTCCAGGTAACAGGAGGACTGGCTCTGGAGCCACAGCTGGCAGCTCCCCCCTCAGCCAGGGCTTCATCTGATGCTCCAGAGATCCCCGAAGGGGGCCGGGAAAGAGCAGGATTTCCTGGAGCGGCTGGTTCTTGGGGTTATCTGTAGCGTGTACAGGGGGAGGAGGGACTGGGAAGGGCTGGGCAAGGGGCTGGGACCTTGACTTGCGACGCAATACCAGTAAGGCCCTCAAAGGACCTCGACCTGGTCCTCGCCAGCCCGACACCACAGGGAACACAAAGGTTTAAACCTTTGGGGACCCCGAGTAGGTGAGTTAATCCTGGAGAGACGCGTCTGTGTGTGCCGGAG
>NW_010402270.1:0-1751 GCF_000710305.1 Buceros rhinoceros silvestris
TACAACCCGCTGCGGGACGACTGGGTGCTGGTGTCGGCTCACCGGGTGAAGCGCCCCTGGCAGGGCCAGCTGGAGAAGCCGCCTCCCGAGGATGTGCCCCGCTGGGACCCCAACAACCCCCTGTGCCCCGGGGCCACCCGGGCCAACGGCGAGGTACCACCAAGGACCCGGCTGTCTGGGCTCCCACCACCACCTCGTGCCTCCCTGATCGTGCCTCTTGCCTCGGCAGGTGAACCCCCAGTACGAGGGCACCTTTGTCTTCCCAAATGACTTTCCTGCACTGCAGCCTGATGCTCCTGAGCCTGGTAACTTCTGTGGGGAGAGCAGGCTGCTGGGGACCCTTGGGTTCAGGTCTTGGTGGGGCTGCGTTGTGGCCTGGAGAGGCATGGGTGCTGCCCCAGCACCTTCCCACTCTCTGCCCTTGTCCAGGTGATAGTGATCACCCACTGTTTCGAGCGGCAGCAGCCCGGGGTGTGTGGTGAGTACCCCCACAGCTCTGGTTGCAATGTCAGAGCCAGACTGAACCTACTCCCCTACTTGTTCTGCCTGTTCTGTGCACACTTGCTCTGTTTTGGGGCCATTTTGAGGGTCTCATCCCTGGCCCCTGTTCCACTCTGCCTGCCAGGGCTCTGAGGGTCCCCGCAGTCACCCTGCAGTTCCAGCTGTGTGTGTCTCTCTTGCAGCAAGGTGATGTGTTTCCACCCGTGGTCAGACCTGACACTGCCCCTCATGTCCCTGGCAGAGATCCGAGCTGTCATTGACGCGTGGGCAGATCTCGCAGCTGAACTGGGTGCCTCCTACCCCTGGGTGCAGGTCTGGGTCTCGTGGGGGCTTCCCTTCTCTCCCTGCCCTGGTGGGGCTTGGGTGGAGGCAGGGGCCAGGGCTGGGCGCTCTGGCAGCACCTGGGGATGGGACCATTCCTGTCACCTGTGGGTACTCTGTCCCTACGTCATGTTGTCCTGAGCCTTTCCAGGTGGGTGTGAGGCTCTGCTCTCCTGTGGGATGCTTTCCTGGTATGCCAGAGACACTGTGGCATCCTGCAGCGGGGACCCTGAGGCTGGGACCTGCTGGCTGCACATCTTCCTCTGCAGATCTTCGAGAACAAGGGAGCGATGATGGGATGCTCCAACCCACACCCTCATTGCCAGGTGAGGCTGTCCCAACCTCACATGGCTTAATCGCAAATCCCTGTGAGCAACCCTACCAAACAAACCCGGGGGAGAGATGTGAAGGGGAATCTTCTTGGTCTGGTCGCAAAGCTTTTTTTCAGGGGAAATAATCCCATGTCTGTCCTGTCACTGCCCCTCCTCGGAACTGTTCCTTGTGTCTGACATTGTCGGGCTCTCCACCTGGTGGCAGCACGGACCTGCAGATGGGCAGCATGGCCGGGGCACCCCTGCAATTGTGAGGTACAGGTAAACCAGCCCTGTGCCCCGATGTCCCTCCCAGGTGTGGGCCAGCAGTTTCCTCCCAAACGAGGCACGCCTGGAGGACCGGACCCAGCAGCAGCACCTGAGGCAGCATGGCGTGCCCATGCTGCTGGAGTATGCTGAGCAGGAGGCTCACCGAAAGGTGAGGAGGTGGCTGTTGCCCATATCCCCTCCCTGGGAGCTGGGTATGTGCCAGGATGGGCCCCCCAGCACCCAAGAGCTCAGGGGTCCCCAGGAGCACCCGTTATGGGAACGTTGTAGCTGCACGTGTCCCCATCAAGTGCTGTGTCTCACAGGAGCGGCTGGGGGGGGGGAATGCGG
>NW_010402270.1:1910-2724 GCF_000710305.1 Buceros rhinoceros silvestris
CCCGTTATGGGAACGTTGTAGCTGCACGTTTCCCCATCAAGTGCGGTGTCTCACAGGAGCGGCTGGTTGTGGAGAATGCGGACTGGTTGGTTGTGGTGCCATACTGGGCTACCTGGCCCTACCAGACCCTGCTGCACACACCCTGCTGCTGCCCCGACGCCATGTCGTCCGCCTCCAAGACCTCCGTGAGAGCGAGAGGGACAGTGAGTGGTTCTGCAGCTTGTTATCCCTTATGCCATGTTCTTTGGGCTCAAGCTTGATTAGGAGGCTGCTCTATGGTAGTCTTGCTGTTGCTGGAGGGCCCGTATCCACTTGGGTGCAGGGCTCACCTTAAGTGGGAACTGGCCATCCAGTTATGCCAAGGCAAGAGCTCCATGTCCAAGCGCAGGCAACACTGGTGGGGGGGGCTAGTGTCCTTTCTGGGGTGATGAAGCACATGGTGCCCCATACTTCTGGGGTGCTAGCTGATGAGGAGTGGGTGCTCCTCCTGCCGCCTTGCTTGAACTGTCTGCATGGGTGGGGAGGGGGTGAACTGCCAAGCCCAGCTGCCTGCCTGCTGGCCAGCTTGGGGTGTGACTCCCTGGTGCTCCCCTGCAGGCCTGGCCTCCATCATGCAGAGGCTGCTTATCAAGTATGACAACCTCTTCGAAGTCTCCTTCCCCTACTCCATGGGCTGGCACGGTGAGTGGCATGGCTAGGGGACCCCTGTGACCCTCACATCCGCATTCCCTCCCTGGGACTTATGCAGCAGCTGCACCCCTGGCAGGAGCACCCACGGGCCCTTACCTGGAGGAGGACTGTGGGCACTGGCAGC
>NW_010402270.1:3027-9946 GCF_000710305.1 Buceros rhinoceros silvestris
GGCCTGGTGGCCCTGCCAGCTTCATGCCCACTACTACCCACCGCTGCTCCGCTCTGCCACCATTCGCAAGTTTATGGTGGGCTATGAGATGCTGGCACAGGCACAGCGGGACCTCACCCCGGAGCAGGTGAGTGCAGCTCAGGAAGTGGGTTATGGGCAGCTGGAGGGTCCTGTGGCAGGACTGTCCCTGGGACTGGCTGCTGTCTGCCCTTTGTGCTGTGCCCCACAGGCAGCTGAGCACCTGAGGAGCCTCCCTGAGGAGCACTACAAGCAGAGGACTAAGGAGACTTGATGGAGAGCAGTGGAGCCAGCTCTTGACTGTGCTCAGTGAGGCCAGAAAGAGGAGTCAGCTGGGGGTGACGAGAGCTGAGGCCTGGGAACTTGTGTTACTCGTGGGTGCTTTGATTTCCCAGCTTCTCCTGAGCCTTGTTGCGGTTTGGCATGGCTTCAGGACTGGTTTTGCTTGTCGAGGTGCCCCAGTCCTAGTCCGGCGTCATCCCTGTAAAGGCGGTGTTGTTCCTTCTGCCTCCTTCCCCATCTCAGGCTGTGTCTTTCACCTCCACAGCATGCTCCTACCACCACTAAGGGCTTACCTTCCTTACCAGTCCAGTCTTACTGGTGCGACTAGGAGTGCCACCTGCCCCATGGAGGGGCGGAGCCTCCCCTGGCCAATAAAATGTCGAAGTGCCTCTGCCTGTGCTCTCATGGCTCTTGGCCCTGGGTAGGAGGTTTGGTGTCACTGGTAGGGACTCCCAACTGATGGGGTGTATAACACTGGGGCCTGTGGGGGACGTGATGGCAGCCCCATGCTGCTTGTTGCTGTCTTTGTCTCTGCATTGCCTCCTCTTCCTCCCTGGGGGGAGCTCTGAGCCTGTCTCTTGAGTGTTGCAGGCTCTGGGAGGAATAGGAAGCAGGGAGGAATTGGTACTGCCCAAAGCTTTCTGGCCTCTGGGAGAGGACTGAGGCTTGGCAGACTTGCTGCACGGGGGCTGCTGGGAGGGATGCTCCGCTGTGGAGCTGCTCCTTGTCCTCCTCTCTGTGTGAGGCTGCTGCATGTACTGGGGCTGCCATGCACGGGTGCTGGGATATGGCAAAGGGCTGGTTCATTGCTAGCCCAGGGGCTGTTAGGAGGTCCAGCTCTGCTCATGGTGCTGCTGCCTCGTTTCTCCTTCCCTGTGCCAGCCCATGGCATGGGGCGGCAGCAGCAGCCTTGTCCCTGGGCTGAGCTTGAGGGGTGCTGCCACCAGCTCTGGGCTCTCCCCAGTTGCAGTGTCGTCTACCAGAGAATCCCTGGGGCCGTGTAGGGGTAGGTCCTGTATGTTGATACCCCACAGCTGATGTGGGGGGCAGCTCAGGGCCATTTGCCATCACATCTTTGCACAAATAGTTTTTATTTGTCACTAAAGAGCCATTCTCGTAACTCCTTAATGAGGGCCCTATCCTTGTCAAATCGTGAGTGGACTCCTGGGGTCTAGAAGTATCTTGTGAGGAGAAAAATGCTTTCCACCTGCCTACAAGACAGCAATTTGTGGGGAGAGCTGTGCCTCCCCTGCCCTGTCTGTGCATTGCTCCTCCATCCATACCCTGGGGCTGGAACTGGGGCAGGGAGAATAGCCTGGTCAGCATGAGGGTCAGGGCCAGGCTGGATGTGGCCTTTCTGCATGCTGGACACATCTTCCTCCCCAGTCACCCCATCCCAGATCTCAGAAGCCATCCCACCACCCAGCTTCAGGACTCTCCCGGTGCCCGAGGGTTTTGAGGAGGAGGTGGTGGATTTTGGGGTGGCCATCGAGCTTGGAGCCATCATTGCACGCAGTATCCACCCACATGGCACGGGGGATGCCCAGCTCAGGGTCTGGCCTCTTGCAGGCTGATTTCTTCCCTTTTGGGACAAGCAGGGTCTGTTTGGGCTCTGCAGCCATCCCCGTCACAGCCTTCTCATCGCAAGTGCCTTCGTGCCAACCTCCAGACTTCCCTGCTCTTCCCCAGGGCCCTGGAAAAGTGGCAATGAATTGGCTTTAATGTGTGAATCCAGATTGGGGTAATTAGCCGCTGAACCGGTTGTAACGAAGCTAGTCATCTCCCTGCACGCACAGTTAGCTCTGATTTAATAGCCCACCGGCTCCCAGCCTGGGCTGCAGTGCCTCGGCCCGGGGCTGTAGATGAAACTTGCAGTAAGTCAAGCGGTATTAAACTTTACAGTTGCCGTCTTTAAAAACGAGACTCTCTCTCAAATAAATCAGAGCAAGTGGGATTGTAAATATCGAGGCAGGATCCATATTGCTTAATTAAACAGCGCTTAATGAACAGCCTATTTGTTGTGTTGTGATTTAGGATGGAGGCTGGGGAGGCTGCGCATGTTGAGGAGCACTGGTACCCATGCTGGGATGCCCTCCCTGGCAGATAGCAGCTGCTGGAGTTATCTGCTGCTAAAATAGCTCAGAGGTGGCCTGAGAATTAATTTTCTATTAAAAAAATTTAATATGAAAAATAATTTGTCCCCACCCAAAAAACATGTGAAACATTCAGGGTGGAAGTCAGCAGCAGGTAGAGGTGGAGCAGGGGGGTACAGGTGTGAGAGCTGGACTCTGACTATGCTGAGCACACCTCTTCCTTACGACAGATCCACCTCCTCTTGCCCCAGTATTTTTAGCTTGTGTGAAGGGCTTTAAGGGAGCAATGACACAGGGAGGCATTGGACTGGTGCGAGTGGAGCTGCTGGGCATGCAAAGGCATTGCAGTGCCCGGGAACCATCACTGCTGTGCTGTAAAGAGCCTTTTACGTTTTGGTAGTTAACAGTCCAATTTTAATCAAAAAGTAATTTATGACAAGATGATTAAAAACGTGTAGCTGAGTGTGGGATAGTGCAACAGAGGGGCTGGGGGGCTCCAGGCTGTTGCTCCTGACCTGAGAGCATCAAAGGGAATCTGAGGCCTGTTATGATTCCCTGTAGGGATGTGCTTTGATGCCATTTCACTTCTGAGGGGGAGCTGTTGGACCTCCTGGGAAAAGTGTCCATGTGATGAGGTCACCGTCATCCTGAGGCCCCTGTACCCCAGCATCAGGACAAATAGATGCTCTGTAATAGCTGCTCTGGAAGGATGAGCAGAGCAGGTGATGGGTGGAGTGAGGGGAGGTGAGGTGAAGCTCAAGTATGGAATTAATGCATTAAAAACATGTTGAGGTCCCATGGAGGCATTTGCTGTCTACGAGGGATTAGGAGAGGGCTAGTACTGTGCTGGGCCAGCACGACCTGTGCTCTGCAAGAAGCAAGGGATTAGCCCAGTGGGGAATGCGGAGATGGCCAGGAATTTAGTCTCATTTCCATCCCTTTTTCTGATACTACTAAAACAAATGAGTCAATCTGCCAAGGGAATGGTTTCCCATAGCTCAAGACAAACCAGTGTGCTCACCCCAGCTGTAGCAGTGCCTGTCTCCATCATCCCGCCGTGTCCTGCGTGTTTGGGAGACTCAGGGCATCCTCGGCTCTGACACTGACTCTTTCTGTGGCCATGGGTAAGTCCTGGGATGCTTCTGCAGGATGCTGCCCTGATGCACAGAGACTCTTTGGAGCAAGCACTCCATGAGGGGTGGTATCTGCTGGAGGGGTGGTATCTGCTGGAGGCATGTTTGCCGCTCTTAGTTATATGCCCATGACCTAGGCAGCTGACAAAGGCTGTGGAGCTGCTGCAGATCCTGAATTCCCACCCTTCTTCCTTTCCTTGCTGCCTTCCAGTACAGGTGAGACAACAAATACTGAACAAAGGAAGTTAGTCTGTGACCAGAGTGTTTTAATCAGAGGAAAAAATAAAAAAGGTATTAATGCAGACCTGCTGGCTCCTGCCAAACTGCAGTTTTACTGTTCCTCCTGGTACTGGGTTTATGGATGTCATTTCATTGTAGCTTTACTGTTGTTTTTGCCCTTACTGTTGAGTTTCTCCTTGCCTGCTGCAGCCTGTGACTGAATGGGTCTTTTAGGAATGTAATAAAGAAGGAATTAGTGAAATTTTAGGGAAGAGAAAGGAGGGTGGGGGGGTGGGGGGAAGAAGGAAGGAAAGAAAGAAGGAAGGACTAAATCCCTCCCATTTCTATCTAAAACATACCATCAGGCACTTTACATGGAAACAATTAAAAATTTTAAGCAGGTGCTAAACACTCTGGTGCCCTGCAGCAGGCAGCTCTGTGCTGTGGGGAGATCTGCTATGCCAGAAGTATGAAAACCAAAACCCAAACCTCTTTTAGATGTTGGCTTAGGTGGACACACAGGTGCATGGGAGCAACCTCTGGGGCAGCAGTTGGCATCCAGTTTGTCTTGGGCCATCTGGAACATCTCTGACAGGCTCAGCAGCTTCCTTGGAAGGACCTTCTAAAGGGCTAAGACAGCAGGAAACACTTTTGGAAGTGACTTGACCATGCCTTAGCCAACTGATATTTTTGCCTCTGCTGATGGTCACCGAGACCTCCCTGCAAGGTGTTTTGAAAACCCTTGGGGACCATGCATCATAGGAGGGCTGCTTGTCCCAGGTGGAAACAACTGGATGTCTGAATGCTGCCTGCCAGCAGCAGAGAGCCACGGGCTCTGCATGGGCTTTAGGAGAGCAGCCGCAAGAAAGGAATTTAATTTGTTCATCATCTGAGACATGCAGGTAATTAAATACCATGACACTGCAGCATCCATGTGGTCACTAAGCAGTGGATTTCCCCAGCTCCCCCCCCATTTTCTGCACACCTCTCCTGGGGGAGGTACCTTGGAGCTCTGCTCTCAGCAATGGGGACTTGCCATTGCCTGTGGTTTTGAGCCTCTCTCCCATCCTGGGACCCAGTCCTGAAGTTGGGGTCCTCTATTTAGGGCAAGAGGAACCCCAGGAGGGTCCAGATTCCCTCTGGATTCACCCCAAACACAACTGGTTGGGGTGGAAGGGGACTGAGCATGAGTGGGAGGGCAAGGGGCTGCTCTGAGCTAGGGGCAGGCCACATACCACCACAAAAAGGAATTATCCACAAGTGGGGGAGATGCTGGGAGAAGGCAGGAGCCCCTGCAATACCCAGGGTTGGTGTCAAATCCAGCCGGCTTCTGGCAGGGCTGAGGGAACGCTGGGCTGTGCCTGTCACCCCCGTGCTGCTGGAGCCAGCTGTGAGAGCTCACAAACATCTGTGCCTGTCCCTTGGCCTCTGGGAAGGAGGGATCCCCCTTCATCCTGATGTTCCAGAGAAGGAAGCTGTAAATTATTGCTAAAAATATTCAGTGACGGTAAGGAGTCAGTAACAAAGCTCTGGAAGCAGGGAGAGGTTGCAATGCCAGGATGGAAAGTTGCGGGTACACACGTGGGCCCTGGCCAGCCCTTCCTGCAGGGACAGCAGTGATATTGAAAGAGGAGAAATGGCGAGAAAAAAGGGTAGTAAGGAGCACTGAAGGGTGTCTGCTTCCACAGTTGGGGTGGAAAGTTGCCTCTCAGGGTTCACCCTGGCACGAGCTGACTCCTGGCAGAGACAGAGCCTTTGGGAGAGTGGAAGAGGTGGAGACATTCTAAGTAGATGCTAATGAGAAAGTAATTGTTAGGTGTTCAGCCTGCCCAGTACCCTCAGGCTCCCTTGCCCAGCTCCAAGCCAAACTACCTGCTTTGGTGCACCCAGGATGATTTAAGATCTGCAGGGTATGGACGGAGCTGGGATGACCCAGCTGCTGCTCCCCCTGCATGCCACCATGCTCAATTGCAGTAAAACATCCTCATAAATTACCCCCGTGGAATGAAACATGACAGATAAAAGCTAGAAGTGCATTTGCAGCCTGTGTGCTTACAGGGTTTAATCCCTTGCTCATTTTACTTGTGATTGTCTATAATTCGTGCAACTCATCTGCTCCCTCCTGCTTACATAATTGGGCAGGACTCTTGGGCTGCCCTGTGTTGTGCCTGTGGGCAAGTCGCTGCCCTTCCTTGTGCCTCGGTTTCCCCATGGCTTGAATGGGATCAATAACACAAAGTCCTAACCCCATCCACCTCGGCTGACCAGGCAGTAGGAGGCCCCATGCCAGCTATGCAGGTGCTGCTGGTCTGTACGAGGACCAGTGTGACAAACTCAGTGTGACACCTTCACAGGGCCTCCGGCTTGGACCTGACTCCATTCCACCTGTCATGAGTCTTGCAGATATGAGGAAACCTTTTCCAGCCCTGGTGCTGGCTGCTACCCCAAAACAATGCTGTCCAGCAGACTACTGGGTTTGTGCACCCAAACTACCGGTGCAATATTTAATTCACACAATAAGAAATATTTAAACTAAATTTAATGTAATTTTAAAAATTAAAAAATCACTTCTCACATGAGAGTGGAGCCAGGATGGGTACCCAGGATGCCAGCTTGCTTTTTAACCCTTCCCATTCTGCTTTCAAATTCCCCTGGGGATCAGAAATGCTGAAAAAAGCATCTGGCAGGTTCCAGCTGCTTCCACTGTGCCTCGGTAACAGCAGGACCCCAATCCATCGCAGCCCGGCAGGCCCCCCCAGAAGGAGCCGATCTGTTGGCACAGGAGAAATGAAATGACCCCCAGCTTCTGCCTGGGTCTAAAATACAACAAGCCCCCCCATCACCCGAGGGCCAGCCGGCGCATCAGGGACTTGGAATGATTATGACAAAGCCTGCGGGACTCTAAGGGCATCACTATGATTTGTGCTGTCTGAATGTTAATCAGAATAATAATGCCTATTGAGACAGCTGTTTTAAAAGGCTGTGATGTTGGAGTAAAAATTCCAATAAAACTCTATTAGCCCTTCCTCGTTACACTAATGGTGCCTGCTGCTAAAAGCCCCCTGCTATAGACACCCGTATTAATGGGCTTATTACAGGAAATAAAATCCAAGGCTGAACATTACAGTGAAGCCTGATTAATTCAGCAAGGTAATCTTTTTTTCTTCCCCTCCT
>NW_010402270.1:10097-11373 GCF_000710305.1 Buceros rhinoceros silvestris
ATGAATGTGCTCCTTGAAGTGCCAACTTTTGAGCTTCACTTTGAGTTTGGTGATGATTTTTAATAGTGTTCACAAAGGGGTGAATCTTTGTTCCGTCTCCTGGTGCAAATGGGAGGGAATGCTTCTCAGACACCTCCATCAAACTGCGAAAGAGAGGAAAAGCGGTCAGGGCAGAAGTAAAGATGCTGGGGAGGGGAAGACAATGGATGTCTCATGGGTGGTCCTGGCATTGTGGCTCTTGGGCTGGGACAGCCCATTGCTTGTCCCACACAGGTGCCTGGTGACATTTGCCAAGGCAAAGATGCTGGGTGCAAGCAGACACCCTTCACTGCTCCTTACTACCCTTTTTTCTCCCCATTTCTCCTCTTTCAATATCACTGCTGTCCCTGCAGGAAGGGCTGGCCAGGGCCCACGGGTGCACCCAGCTTTGCTGGAGCCATTCCAAACCCAGCATGGTGGAACCCAGCGAGGCTGACACCCCTTCCTCAGCCCAAGCTCAGCACACGCTGAGAGGCAGAAACCTACCGACAGACACACTGCTATTCATCCAGGCTATAAATAACTCCCATAAAAATCCTCTTTCCTACCTTTTTGTGCTCTGCCAAACCCTGCCAATGGGAAAGGAGATGGCATCTATTTTATGGACGGCTGGAAGCCGGCTTTGCATTTTTCTGACTCGTGTAGTCCCACAGGTACCCTCGTTCCTTTTATTTTTTAACAGCCTTTTGGTTCACGTTCCTCCCAGCCAAGTTTAATTATCGCTGCAACTCCCGCTGCCTGGGGATGGGAAGGGGAAAGGGCAGCTCTGCCTGCCTGTGGCAGGGGCACAGGGTGAGAGGGAGAGAGGGAGGAAGGAAAAGGAGGCAAGAGAGAAGTAGGTGAGGCAGGAAGGAGGAGGCAGGCAGGCAGTAAAGAAGGGAGGAAGGAAAAGGAAAAAGAAAAGGAAAAGGAAAAATAAGGAAAAGGAAAAGGAAAAGGAAGGAAAGTGCAGCACAGATCTGTGCCCATCCTGGGAAGCCCAGAGTAAAGTTGAGGTCCCATTTTGGGTAACAGCTGCACTTATGAGCCTAACTAATTTTTTTTTAACTAATCACAGTAAGAAGCTGTGAACTCCGTGGGCTTTTGGGAGTGGTCTGAGGATGCAGAGTTATGGATTAGTGAAGTCTGTTCTTCCCTGGTCTTGATTCCACATGGATCTGTTGCAGTTGCAGCCTTTGAGTTAAGCACCCAGTGCATGGGACCAACATGCTACAGGCTGGTAACAATTTAAATATAA
>NW_010402270.1:11485-17293 GCF_000710305.1 Buceros rhinoceros silvestris
ATTGGATTGCACTGGAAAGAAAAAGATGGTGGGATTGCACAGACCCTGCCAAGCAATCCTCATGGGTCTGCAGGCAGAACTGGAGCTGGGGTTTCCCTTCAGGCACCTGTGGCCTCATTGCCTTGAGGAATGGCGTGTCCTTGGACCGGGGATGGCTGGAGCTCCCCACCCCACCTGTGCCCACCATGCCTGCCAAGGTGAACACTCCATATACACGAGGGAACTCTTCTGGGATTGCACAGACCCTGCCAAGCAATCCTCATGGGTCTGCAGGCAGAACTGGAGCTGGGGTTTCCCTTCAGGCACCTGTGGCCTCATTGCCTTGAGGAATGGCGTGTCCTTGGACCGGGGATGGCTGGAGCTCCCCACCCCACCTGTGCCCACCATGCCTGCCAAGGTGAACACTCCATATACACGAGGGAACTCTTCTCCCCCATAAAATAGTCAGCCGACACTTACTTAATCACCTGTCCTCCCTCAAAAATTATGACTTCAGCATCATGAGTCCCTCAGATCTCCACGGCTATGTTCTTGCTGTGATTACCTCCCCATCATACCCTTACTGGCACTGTTGCACAGAGAAGGTGAGGGCTCCCACGGGAAACCCTGCAACAAGGAAGGACAGCCTGCTGAGTGGGAAGAGGGGAAAAAAATTCAGAAGGAAGAAAAAAAAAGACGAAGAAATCAATTTAGTTACAATAAAGCCTCTTATTGTATTAACTGCTAATCCACAAATACACAAACACACGGAGGGAGTCCTTGGAATAAAGGCATTTAATTAAGCTATTTGCACAAAGCTGGCTCTGAAGAGTCTGGCACGATGGAGGAATGCCCGCAGTAGGACCCTAAGGAGAGGCTCTCCAGTGACCTTCCTCCTTAGTTCAAGGCCAGGGAGCAGTGCTATCCTTTCCATGGGGACACTCCCCCTGCCACTGACCACACCTGGGTCTCTCTGAGGTTCCCTTTGCCAGCTGGGGGTGGGGGAGAGTCTCCTGGTTGCCCAAGGGTCCTGAGGAGCTGACCAGTTGCTCTGCAGCTGGAGTGGGAACTGTTGCTCTTTCCTCCTTTCCTTTTCCTTGTGGGGAGGAGGCTGTAGTGGGGCGGCGTGAAGGGGGGTTGGGGGCTATAACTCTTCTTTCATTTGATCTGCCAGCAGGCTCAGCGGGGGGAAGACCCTGTCTCGGCAGGCTGCCCACGAGATAAAAGGCAGAGAGGGCCTAGCCAAGACATTTTTTCCACTGTTCTCCCCACCCCTTCACCCTTTCCTCCATCCCCCCAGTTTTCTTGGCAACAGACGAAACGGGAAAATGAGTGTACTTCTTTCAAAGCCCTTCTTCTTTCAATATAGAACCGGGCCTGGATTCCCTTCTGGATGCCTGATTGCTGGCATTCCCACTCCCCATGCAGCCTAAACTGTAACAGCTGAGGGCTGGGGACGATGTCAGGGGGCTCTGAGCAAGTGCGGGGAAGATGGAACAGGAACACCAACTCCCTGCTCCCCAACAACTGCTCTGCTCTGCACCCCTGGTGAGACCTGCTCACTTGGCTCCATCACCACTTCAGCTTCACCTGATGAAGCTCTGCCACTCTGAAGTGTCATGAGTTGTGTGGTCTCTGCTCCCAGCAAGCGCATGGGCTGAATGATGTTTGTACATGTCCCTGCGTCTCACAAAGCATGTGCTAGGTTGGGGTGTGCGAATCAGCTCCACTGTCCTCAGATGCTTGTCAAGACTCAGCAGTCCTGACCTGTCCTGGGATGAAAGCTGTGCCGGGGAACTTGGCAGAACGCAGCCCAGCTCCTGCTTGATGAGTTGGACTCAGCCGAGTGTTTCACTTCTATGTTTTCCAGAGATTTTCTTTTGATTTTGCCCTTTTCTATTTGATTTTTTTTGAAGATGGTAGTGATCTTCCATTTCCAAAAATTTGGAAAGACATTTTATTTTTCATTTAAAGCTGTTGAAACAGGATAGTTAAACCATTGCATGTCTTTTTTTTTTTTTTTTTTTTTTTTTTTTTTTTTTTTTTTTTTTTTTTTTCCTGTCCAGAAGGTTTTTGGGAAGAGAAATTCCTCTGAAATGACCTCAGGAAGTGTTTTGATGAACCGGCATTTTCTGGATGAAAAAAGCGTTTCTTTTCAAAATGCCTGTCTGTTCCTGAGGGAAAGGGCAGGAGCGAAAGGGCTGTGGGAAATGCAGAGAGAAGGAGCCTGGTTTTGGGATTTTTCCAGTGGTCTGGGGAAGATGCTTGGGTTGGCATGGAGATTCAGTGCCAGGACCTGGGGACTAATGTCCAAGGTGTCAGGGATGGCTACAGTACAGGGCCTCTCTGAGGATGCTGATAGGCTGAGCCCCATGCTGAGAAGCAGCGAGAGAAGGAAGGTGAGATTGAGCAGCCCAGATCTCCAACACAGCACTCTATAATTCCTCAGTTATGAGCCTTTAACATCTCTCACGTTAGCTTTATTGCACTCAGTGTAACTCTCCATGGAAGGAGGGCAGCCCACTAGCGAAGCTTCAATAGCAGCGTCTTCTTATTACTTCTTCAGATCCACCAACGTGGGAGGATTTGGGTTTGGGAAGGGGCAGCAAGGACAGAGGGCTGCTGGGTGCAATCCACCATAGTCGCAAGGGATTGGCTGGAGGCTTCCGCTCCAAGAGTCAATGGCTTGATGTCCAAATGGAGACCAGTGGTGACTGGTGATCCTTAGGGGTCCATATTGGGACTGGCTCTGTTTGTGGGGAGACCTTATCGTGCCTTACCAGTACTTAAATGGGACCTACAGGGAAGATGGGAGGGACTCTTTATCAGGGAGTGAAGTGATAGACTGAGGGGTAATGTTTTTAAACTGAAAGAGAGTAGATTTAGATGGGATATAAGGAAGAAGGTCTTCACTGTGAGGGTAGTGAAACGCTGGCACAGGTTGCCCAGAGAAGTTGTGGGTGACCCCTCCCTGGAAGTGTTCAAGGCCAGGTTGGATGGGGCTTTAAGCAACCTGACTTAGTGAAAGCTGTCCCTGCTCATGACAGGAAGTTGGAACTAGATGAGCTTCAATGTTCCTTCCAAATCAAACCATTCTACTATTCTATGATTCTTCCTGGGAGGATCTCACATTGGCACATCCTCCACAAGCCAGTCCCGGCAATGCACTGTCACTGGGGCTGGAGAAAGACTGTGTGCCTCTCCTCTGACATGATCCTGCTCTACATTCAGGGTTGCAATAAGTTTTTCAGCTCTAACAAGCCCATCTGCTAACATCCCCTGGGGCAGCATCCAGAAGCTCTGCAGAGCTGCTGCCCCTGGGCAGATTACCCATGCTGTCCAGCCCACACCATGCCCCTTTGCAGGAGAGCTGCATCTTCTTGCCCACATCCCATGTGCACATGTGATATATGGGACTTGGGGGACACCCCAGGAAATGCTCTCTTGTAGGCGGTTCCCATTCTTTAATCCCATTTGCATGTCCTCATTCGGTGCTTTTCCCCACATCTCGAGTGCCATGTCAATTTGCTATAGCTCTGGTTTATTAATCAGAGTGTCAGGCAGGGGCAGATCAAATGGTTTACAAGAGCCTAAGCACATTACATCAACGCTATTATCTCTCTCTACCAAATTCGTAATCTCCATGAAAAATTAGAGCAAGCTGCTCTGACAAGCCCCATTCTCAATATGCCCCATGAGCAGGACCCTAATTATTTCACCTTTCTTTAACTCTTTATTAATCCCATCCTCTGCCAGCCATCTGTTACTTTGCCTGGGATCGATGCAGTAACAAAAAAGATTGGCTTCACAGATGCCTTTAAAATATCAGTGCTCGCAGGCTGCTGATGAGATACCTCTCTCCTCGCATTGCAATACCTGTCAGAGAAGTATTCAGCTGCTTTTAGGAGGTCCTGCAAACTTTTTGGGTGACCTTGTCTGAGAGGATGTCAGCAGCTGGCGATCCTTCCTAAGGCACCCAGCAGGTGGTGGTGATGTATAACTAATTCCTTGCAGCCTTTTCTTATCGGAGGCTTTTAATGTTTTATTCAGCTGCAGGTTGGCATTGTCCATTGCTCCGGCTTTCGGTGGGGGCTCCTCCTGGCTTTTCAAGTTTGCTGAGCTGTAGGCAGGCAGGACCAGCATTGTTAAGTGCTCATTTCCCTTTTTGTGCTCTCAAGGCCATGCCATGTGCACACTATCATGTGGAAGGAAAACAGGTAAAGCCTCTTTTCACTCCTGGAAGTCTAGCTGACACAGTCTTTCCACTCTTTGGTTGTATTTAACACCTTTTGTTTCACATCTTTCAGCACTTCTCAACAGGACCTAAAAATATAGTATCTATAATAATGCCTGTTTTGATGGGACAAGTTGAGGTGATGATGTCTGGAGGAAGAGGTCAGGGAGAGACAAAGCAGGGAGAGGCTGAAACATGGGGCATGGGGGGAAGGTGGGGGAAGGCGGTGACAAAGGACTCACTGTCTGGAATGGGTTGGCTTCCCCCTGCCTGGGGTTGTAATTCCTGGGCTATGGCAACTGGAGTTTTGGCTGAAATTTGGCTCTCCAGGTGATGGATGCAGCCCTCCAAGATGTTGTTGTGGCTAAGGGGGCTGGGCTTGCTGCATCACCACTGCTGACCTGGTACCTGGGGACATGGATGAAGATGGTGAGGGGGCGAGAAAGAGATTAGAAGGAGCAGAGAGGAGGACGTAGATCACACCTCTTCTGCCAACTGCTGGTATGGTTTTGGAAATCAACTGAAGCTTTTCTTTTGGGTTGTGGAGAAATTAGGAGCATGGCTGCCAAAATCTATTGCTTTGAGTAGACAGGGCAGACAGAGGAGGGGCAGAGGAGAGCTGAGGGCGCACAGGCTGGTTTTACTGCGCTGTAGTCAGCACGTAGCCGGAGCCTGTCTAGGGTCTGATGAAGGGCTGGGACTGCAAAGGCTGGGTTCAGCTGAGTGCTGCTGAGTTTGCAGCCAGCAGCCCCATTTCCTCCCAGCTGCACCCCATGGCTGACAGTATAGGCACAACTGTGATGCACTGTGCTCCATCCCACTGCCCTATCAGTGTGGCGATGCCCACAGATATCAAGGGCATTTTTCTTTCTAGGAGCCACCTACTTCCCTAGAGAGGCTTCCCAAATTCAGCATCCCAAATGATTCCAATGCCATTGCTCTGCATGGAATGTGATTCCTCTTTGCTTTTTACTCCCTGCTGCATTTATGTCCACGTGTTTAACTCTGCCCTTGGATCAATTTAAAGTTATCCATTTTTCTATGACAGGGGCCTCTGAGATGATGAAAAATTGACACGGTGTAATAGCAGAGAAGTGCCTCTGGATCTGCAGCCAATCTCTCCTGTGGTGTGGAAATAAGGCCCTCCAAACACTGCAGAATATCTGAAATCCAATAGTCTCTCATTTTTATATAGGTATATATATATGGGTATGTACATGTGCATAGCTTTATACATATGTGTATTAATATTCTCCACCCATTTCATTGCAGTATCTGCCCATCAGAAATGAAACTCCTAATGCCAGGTCCTAATGGGAGATGTTTTTATTTGTCCTTGTTATAAAATAGGTATCTCCTTATTAACTTTGCAGGGCATTATATTGATGTAGGGCTGTAAACTTTATGGCAGATTTCACAACCCTGTTAAGTGCATCATCTTAGACTGTAATATCTAGCTGGGAAGACAAGTGAAACTCTTGCTAGCAATTCATGCCTGGGATGGTGCTGTGAAGCTGGAGGAGGAGAAGAGAAGTGACGTTGATATATGCAGGGTCCTGAGGTATGGAGAAGGCTCCCCATGATCCAGGGAAAGA
>NW_010402270.1:17374-18048 GCF_000710305.1 Buceros rhinoceros silvestris
AGAGTTTTGCTTCTTGTTCTTTTTCTGCTCCCAAAGTTTCCCAGAGCCATACCTGTGCCAGCAGCAGTTCCATCTCTTGTGTTTCTGACCTGCTGTTCTGGAGACTGTTTACTCTCCGGTCCTGCTTTCCATGTCCCTGGCAAATCTAATGTGATGCACACTGTGGCCCCCAGTCACAGATAACTGCTTAGCTTAAATCCTGCTTGAATTCCCTTGGCTTATCTGCTAAATGGGATCTCGCTTATAAATAGAGTCCTGCGGATATGGAAGCCTATTTGGGCAGGGGCTTGTTTGGCAAGAGTTTTACAGAAGTTTGAGCAAATTGCTGTGGAGAAGCTGAGAGATAATAACACAGAAAATTATATTAAACTGCTTTCTCCACTTCCTCCCTGTCCCTCGGCTGTCAGCAGCCCATCAGCAAAGTGTGGCTCTCAAGCAGACAAGGCGACACAGGTCTCTGCAGCTCCAGTCCAGTGAACTGCCATGGTGAAATGCTGTCCTGGGAAAAGCAGGGGAAGGTGTTCCCATGTGCATCTCCAGGGCTGCTGTCAGTGGTTGGCAGACAGATACGGGTCTGGGCTGGGTGAAGGCCAGCTGTGCACCCACCGAGACTCTGATGCTGCAGGGATGACAGTTCTCCTCCCCCAGCTGCCAGTGGCTGGGTGCCCCCGGTG
>NW_010402270.1:18114-28703 GCF_000710305.1 Buceros rhinoceros silvestris
CAGTGGCTGGCTGCCACTGCTGATAGCTAATTGGGATACTATAATTATTAGTGTTCCATGATTTAATTTTCTCCTCATTACTCTCTCTGCCACAGCCTTACTGGGGCTGATCACATCTCTGCAAAACATTGGGAGGTGGAGGGGGTGATCCACAGCCTTACAGGTCACTAGTGAAACCAGGTCGGATGCAAACCATGCCTGGGAAGACTGGATCAAAACCCCATTGCTTTGGGGACATTTGGAGCCACAGCAAGGATCGGGCTGGGGAACGGGTTAGCAAGGCTGGGTCTGCAGCGGGTCAGGAGAATTAGGGAAAGGTCTCTGTGTTGCAAGTTCGGCATCTGCGAAAGTCAACCATCCAGAGGGGCTGTGTGGGACTGTATGTGTGCGCAGCAGAAAAGCCGTGTCTCTCAAGCACTGCACAAACACTCAAGAGTATTAAATGAAAGGAACCAACCCAACAAATGAATTTACTGGGATATTGGCATAGCATAAACCTTGCATGGGGAAATCAATCCACCGGACAGGAGTGCTGGTCACTGTCTGGTGACCACCCTCCATCACAAGGGTTCTTGCCATTGTGTCTTCAGTTGGGCCAGGACGGAGTCTGCAAAACATTATCTTGCTCAGTTCTTCCAGTCTGGCTGTCCATGATCCTACCTGAGACTCCAGCACATGAATAATTCAGTGCCATTGACACCTCAAGTACATGAAAAACATTTCTTAAATATCTTGACTACACAGAAAGGAGCATCCTACACTACCATTCCTATTGACAACTTACACGTGTCTTGTCTCTGCACAAGGTGGCCGCTGCTGCAGCAGGTAGGCTTTGAGAGTTGCCTCCCAGGATGGAGATCAGCACAATCAGGCACACAGACAGGACAGTACCATGTGAAATTCCCATCTGGAGGGCTCCCATGGCAATTAGTCAGATACTTAATTGTGGAGTTGCTGTGGGGGTGTTTGCAGCCAGCATGGATTGTAGGGATTTTCTCTATTCTTTTGCCTGCAAAGCTTTTTCCTTTGTTTCCCCTGTATGGAGATCAGACCCCAGCAGGGAAGAGGCAGGTTATCCTGGCGACTTGAAGCTTCAGGGAGCTACAAGGAAAGGACGTTTGAGCAGATATTTTTGGCTGGGAGTTGGCACCAAGACCCTCCCCTGCTGAGCACTGGCACCATCGGGGACTTGACTGACAAATGAGCTTTGGCTTGGGACAGATTTTCCCCAGGGTCAGAGGGAATGGGTAGGAGAGTGACCTGGTGGCAGGGAGCCTGGAATGGTGCCTTGGAGGAACCTGCTGGCTGGGTGAGTATGAACCCAGTTTAGTGCCAGCACTGCCTGAGGTCATCTTGGCCCCAGGCTTGTCCTGGAGACATGGTGTAGTGTAAATGGGAAACACGAGAGGCAGCTTGACAGAGGGCAATTTGGGTAAAACAGCATCAGAAGTGTCAAAGTAGATTTGTTTCCAATATGGAAAACCTCCACTGGGAGCATGAGAGAGACTTAGGAGTTGTTGCTTTTGGATGAAAGAGGCAGTGAATTTGATCTGCGAACAAACGGGAACTGGCAAAACTGACAGCTTTTGCTCTGATTGCTTTGCTTCCTCTGTGCTGGGCTATGCCTTTCTTTTTTTTTCTCCTTTATTTTTTTTTTCCTTTTTAATTTGTTTAAATACTCTGGATCTTGATTCACTTTCTTCGCTCTTGATTTCTTATTGCTTTGGCTGAAACATTAAATCCCCGGTATGGCTGGGATCAAGGCAAGAATAAAAATAGCCCATGGAAAAACCAACCCAAGGATGTGAAAACAAGCAGCAGCCATTTCCGATGCTTGGTTTTGGTAGCAGAAGGTGGGTGACTCCTAGGAGCAGGATGAGGATGTGGATATGGCAGCTTGTGGCATGAAGGTCTGTTACAAATTCCTGCATGATGGGGTGGCCAAGGTTACTGGTGTGCCATCTTCCGGCTCCTAAGGAGTGGGGTCTCCACTAAAATTGGCTGCCCAACTTGATAGGCAGGATAAGGGAGAAATCTTCCTGCCGGGAGTTGAGGCTGGAGGTTTTTCCTGCAGCTAAGAAAGTGCCAAGAAGAAAGCCTTGCCTTGTGAAATGTCCTCAGAGAGCTGCAGGGACATGGAAAATTGTCTGTCAAGTGACCTTCTCTCCTGATGCTGCTTTTCCAAGTATGAGCACTCTTTGTCACAAGGGGAAACTGAGGCCCAGGGCAATGACGCAGTCTTGGTAGGTGAGGAAGGCTTGGAGCAGCACCCTGCATTCCTGGCATCAGCCACTTTCCCTCTGTGCAGACAGCCTGTGTAGTCAATGTGTCACATTACTCCCTTTTCATCAGCCTGAAATTACCATTTGTAAAAAAGGGAGAAGAAATTCAAATCTTCAAGAAGCTACTCAGGCTGTTGTCTGAGGCTTCTTTTTAAAAAAAAAAAAATCAAAGAAACAGATGTTTCATTTTGATATTGAAAGGATCCTGCCCTTGCTTCCAGCGCTGTGAATCTGAAGTGAAACCGTAGTCCCTCCAGTGGGAACGGGCACTCCTCTACTCCACAGAGAGAGTCTGGCCCCCCAAAATTTTGGGAAAGGGTTTTTCCCTTTTTGTGACACTTTGCTGTTAATGAGATATGAGTTACAGATGCATTTACAGCCTGCCTGCCATGGGGCTGCTCTAGGAGTATTTTTCCTCCCCAGCTGCTGTCCTCTCTACCTTGAAAAAGGGCTACCATGCCCTTGATAACTAGATCGAAAGGCTGCTCTAGTTTCATTGCAGCTTCCCTATGGGCTTTTAGTTCAGCTTCTGATTCAATGGTGCTTTTCTAGAAGTCTCCATGGTTGCCCCTCAAAGAGATGCAGGGTGGCCCACGACAGCTCATCTCGTGGATTGCCTGGGGAAAAGAAAACCATTTCCCAATGGTATCCCTCAGCCCTTCTCAACCTTAGCCCTTCTCTCAACTTTGGCAGCTGTGTACCAGCCTCCGCAGCACCCTGTGTAGAAGAACTGGTGTGGAGGGTGCTTTTCAGCAGCAGATGGGATGTGGTCAAGACACCATGACCCTTCTTGCATTTCCGCTACAAAGGAGATGATGAGTAGTTATTTGCCCTGCAAATGACCTTGAAGCACAGGATGGAGAGTTTGTGTTCACATGAATCCTCTTGCGTGCCTTGCATGGAGATGGTGTGCTGTCAGGGTCTGATTTTGCTAGCTGTGATCTCTGGTCTGTGTCAAAGTTGGATTTGGCTCCTGGTAAAAAAGCTGAGAACGCTGGAGCTCAAGCAATGTAGAAAGCTGTTTCCTTAGAGCTGCAGTTCTTCACTGCTTTCCCGAAAACAGATTATTGCTCTACAGTTCATAACAGCTACTGACATCCTCTCACAGGGTATCAAAGTTGAGACTAAGGAAGGAGCTCAGCAATGCATAGGGCTGAACCTCAGCAGCAAAGTAGCAGTGGTGCTCAGCAAGGCCAGGAGCTGTGACATCTGGAGAGATGCCTGGTGGAGACCACAGCTTCTCATTCTTGCCTCCTCAGGACTCCCTGCCCTGCAAAGTGTGTAGGTATACTCCAGAAATGCCTCTTCCTGGACTCAAGATAGCACGCATCAGCATCCTGCTTTTTTTGGGAAGTGGTATCTCAGGGGTGGCTGTCGTTTTCTACCACAAGTTTTACACATCTAGGAGAGAAGAACCCTAATTTTGGAGGGTGTGCTGCTCTGGAAGGTGGGTGAGCACTGTGCATGGTTACACTGTAAACAACACCCTCCATGCCTCCAGCATCACAGATGTCCCAACAAAGCCCAAGCTGCTCTGTGAGGTTGCTGGCCGCTTTTCAATAAAAGTTTTTCATTCCCTGATCAATACCCAAAGCCTCTTGCTGCTCCACCTTAGGGCTGAGATATGGGGACTGTAGCTGATTAGGTGAAAGCTCTGGACTGGATCAGAGGCATCCAAGATGTCAGATACGATTTAGTCATCAAAATACAAAAGCAAAAATCTCATCTGGCTGCTTGGCTGTGCTGAAATAATAGCTCATTCAGAAGGTGGAATTTAAGCTTAAAAGCTAACATTTGTGGTGCGTATTTATAACAGGAAGGCACAGAGAACCTACCTGTAGTGCGTTTAATTTCTTTCACAAGTTCCTTTGATCCAGGCATTACTGTCCAGGCAAAACTGGCACAAATTCCATCGCAGGCATCACCAACTGTGCTGCTGTGAGCTGCTTAGCGTTGGGACTTCATGTTAATTGAGTGTTTGGGATAGCCGTGCTGGCCAGAAATCTTACTCTAGGTTATCACCATGAGCTCATTACCTCAAAAATATGAAGGCTTGCCTGCCTCACAGACGGGAGATGAAAAAATGGGGCACTTGCCAGGTGCCTGCAAAGGATCTCAGTTACAGGCCAGTGAATGTTGTACAGGCCAATGCTGGGGGAGAAGGGCATCCAATTTGGCTGGGATGGAGCCGGTGGCGTATTTATGAAGACTGCTGGATGCCCATGGGGTGCCCATGGGTGTGGGGTGAAATTCCTGCAGAGAAGGAGGTGAATTCTGGATTTCCAGATGTTATTTCTCTGCCTGCCTGAGGCTGAGCAGGATGACAATGAGCCCTGAGGAAACCAAGGGTCTGATTTCCTCTGAAGGCAGAGAGGTGGCTGCTCGAGTCACTGGTCCGACTCCGGTCTCCTCCTGCAGCCCACTGGCCTTCAGAATACAGTTACTCTTGCAAAGGAAGCATATGCACTTCCATAAGGTGTCCCGGGATCATTCTGAGCACATCCAAGTCAAGCTGGACCAGAGATCAAGCTGGGAAAGAAGATAAACCTTTTCCCTGGGGTCCTCCCGTAGCCCATGTCTAGCACACTCCCAGCAAAGTCTGCTCCCTCTCTCAAATAACATTTCAGCCTGATACAAACACTGGCAAGTTCACCTGCTGACCCCTCCTTCTTGCACTAAGAGAGTGAAAAATATCTTTATTTCCTCCATGCCTTCACAAACCATTATTCTCTTGGCTCTGCACATCCTCCTTTCCAGGCAGCAGAATCCCATCCAGCTCAGTTCCTCCCAGTGCAGAAGCTGTACCAGACTTTGGATCATGTCCATTTGGTTTTTCTGGTCTGGGAGAGCAGAAGCATGCACATTGTCTATGGCTACAGACTTACGCTGAAACATAGTGATATTTGATGTTTTGCAATCATTTCCTGACAACTGCTACCACTTCTGTGCTGCTCCCCGTTACGTGGAGCAGCAGCACCCAACTCACAAGCCTGGTAGTGCCCCAAACAGTTTATTTCCATTGCCTTCCTACACCCCATATTTCATTGCTAAGCAGTTTCCCCAGATCTTTCAGCAGCTTTTAAATACTAGCTTTTAAAAATCATTTAGCATGATGCTAGCAGAAGATGTCATCTCACTGTATACCTCCTTCCCTAGCTCATTCATGAACAGACCGAGCAGTGCAGGTCTCCATGCTCTCTCCTCAGAGGGCTTTGCCCCTCCACTGAGAAACCATCCAGGTGTCCCAGCCTTTTTGCCCGTTTTTAACCAGGGAAAAAACCTCCCTGCTCTTCCACTGCCACCTTAGCTCCCTCAGGGATTGATTTGCTGCTTGTCTTCAGGTTTGTTTTGAGAGAACTATAAGAAAGCTTTCAGGGTGGGAACCTTTCCAAACCTGCTTGCAGTGCATTTGAATAAAAATGATCCTCCGCTTTGTCCTGCTGTGGGCTTGTCCTCATCTGACTATGGTCCTGCAGAGTCTTCTGCTCTTGTGGCTGACAGAGGGACTGTTCATTTTTATGCCCATGGCAAATTCATCTTCACACTCTTTTCTGGCTGCTTTGTTGTGTATTTACATTTAGCCTATTAGAGGCTGTGCTCTTTTATAATTGCTCAGTTGGTCAAGCCTTCAACATGTGAAGACTCTCTCCTTTCCTTCCTTGACCTGCTCTTTAACGCAGCCTTTCGAACGTCTTCTTCTGTGAGGAGGAATGTGCCTGCGTGAGCCTCCAAAAGGACATCTTTAAACAATCCGCATACCACCTGCACACATTTCATCTCTTTGGCTCTTTATCTCATTAAGATTCTTTTTAATGAGCATTATGATGTCATTACAATGTCACTTCCTCTTCTCAAGAAAACAATCACAGGGTGGACTTCTGCCACTCCTGAATATATGTGATTACCACATTACATGTGGATTTTGGATACTGTTGGCTCCGAGGACACAGCAAAGTGTTATGGTGCCTTTTGAGGGTTCAGTGTCCAAGTGCTCTGTGCAAAACCTCAGCATCACACAGGGAAACAGTCTGTAAATGCTATTTGGTTTCAAAGAGCCCCTGGATCCATGATAGGAAGGATGCCTGAAAGTATCCTTCGAGCTGGAAAGTGGCAGCAGTGTTGTCCTCACTGCCTCCCACCCCTCCTTCTCCCACAGGAGAGGTCTCTTGCTCTCCTTTCTGAACCCACAACTCTGAGCATTGGCTGGTCCTGCACTGCAATGTCTGCTCTGTCAGAAGAGGGATGGCATATCCAGCTGGATACATGAGAGAACTTTCTGTGATTGTTTTGGAGAGAAAAGGCTCTCCAGCCAGCAAAACTAGCTAGTGAGCTGGGGAGGAAACAAGTATCAGGCCTTCTTTATCAACCTTTGCTCGTGCAGCAGCTAAGATGTCTTCATTAGTAACTTTGCAGCTCACAATTCGTGAGCCTGTTTGCCTGCTTTGGGCAGTTCCTTATGACCAGCCATGCTGTGCCAGAAGTTGTCCCCCAACATTGATGCGCTTGTAGCGGATTCAGAGCAAAAAGGGAAGATGTATTCATGGTGAGTTGCACCATGGATGGCAGGATTTACCAGATTGCTCTGCAGACCACCACTAGTTTGCCCTGCAAGGGTGTTTCATACATGCTGTCGGTCCTCACGGCTCCTTTGGAAACCAGACTGAGTGTGGTGAGCAGGGATGGGATGGGAGTCTCCCAAGGACTGGATGCAGCCATGCTGAGGCTCTCTTTGGGTCTGCATGTTGAGGTTTGTGTCTCACTGCTCCCTGGGAGTCAGAGACACTGGGTACCCAGATCAGGAGAAAGGCCAGCATGAAATGCTCCCAGTCCGGCAGCCTCATCCCATTGCAGAGCCGAGCTGAGACTGAGCTGGGGAGCCTTTTGCACTGGGATCAGCCAGAGGAGCAGGGGTCTTATAGTATTAATTAAACATCTGGAGCATCTGGCAGGAAGCCCACTTCATCCCTGGTGCTCAAGGATGCGTTCAGGAGCCCTTCCCCTCCTGTCTCCCCTTTCAGAGCTTCTTCCTTCAAGCATGACACCATTTGTGCACCCTGGAGAGACCCTCATTCTTGGTCCAGATGGAGAAGCAGCTCTTTAAAACTCTGGGGGCCAAGGAGTGGCTTTCAATCATCAGACATGCTGTGGGCACCACAAGATGGTGGGGAGGGCAAGGCATGGCAGAAAAAGCAGGCTGAGGAGCATTGCCCTTCTTGTGAGGCTCTGCTGCATATCCCTGGAGCTGCATTTTAGAGTGTTGCAGAAGCAAGCTGCATGGCTCTGACTAAATGCAGTGTTTGCAGTGCTTTTTTCCTGGTGTGGGGCACAGTACATTAAGCTGGCTGAAATATCTCTGGGGTTTTAATTCTAGCACCTCCCAGGCTAAGAAAACAGTTGATCCTCTGCTTTGGGCCACGTTTCTAGCCCTGTGTCCCCAGCCTGCACGCAAACCCAGAGCAAGTAGCTCTGAGAGGGGCAGGGCGTTCAGGTGCCTTATTCTTCCCTGTAATTGCATCTACCCTTTTCCTCTTGGGCAAGGAGGTCCTTGTTGCCTACACCCACTGCTTGGCAGCTGCTTGTAGCCTGGAGCCCCTTACCTCTGACACCAGCTCCCAGAGCTTGGCTTTGCAGCCGTGCTCCTCCATCCCCCGAAGGGTCACTCGCAACATCCCCTAACCCTCTGATGAAGCTGAGAGGGCAAAAGAGCCATGGTGTGAATGAAGTAAGCTCCTCTCTGAACTGCTAGTGCCATTAACAAAGCACCAGCTCCTTGATACAGCAATTGAAACTCCAAGGCTATATACAGAAGCGTGAGAAGTGTTGGAAAAGTATGTATGCTGCCTGGATCCTTCCTAAAGTTTAAACAATACCGGTAGGCTATGGGAAACAATTAGTTTGCAATTAGTACATGGGAGGCACAATGAGATAATTAGCCACCAGTTAACAGGATGAATGTGACGGCCATGTTCCCTGCTTACTGATGTTTGGCTAATTTGCCATCAGCAGTCTTGTTAAGTGGTTATGAATTACATAGGAGGCACAAGGAGCTAGAACTTGCTATCAAGGGTGCAATGATGCATAGCTTGCATCAACAACATTTATTGCTCCCAGGGTGACTACCCCATCCCACATGGTTGGGATGCCCCAACCACACACATTGTGTCTCCTAGACAGAGCAGACACGGCCCTGACAGAGCTGTCTGCTGTCCTTGACCCTATGGGAAGGGAAGGAGCCCAGGTTTGTGATGGCCCCTGGACCTTGGTGTCCTCCTGGACAACCATTTCCAACTTGGCAAGATCACTGTCCCATCCTCTCTTCTTTGAGAAGGAGTTTGAGTAGGAGTAGTCACAGTGCATGGGAGATGCTAGGGGATGTTGCTGTCATCAAGGCAGTGATGAGAAGGTCTGGCAGGATTTACTTGGGACATGACAAGATACAAGAGGGTGGCCTTTGCAGACCAAGAAGAAACCTAATGAGGGATAAGCTAGCAGTCTAGTTTTAAGGAGAGGCTGGATAAAACCAACCTGGGGACAAAGGCGGGCAGAGAGGGACGGAATCTTTTGTAATGGACCATAGGGAGCCTGCAATTTGAGGCTTATGGGATAGGGGAGTTGTGAGCACCCTTGTAGCCCTGACATGCCACTTCTGTCCTAGGCAGAAGGGATGGCCAAGAGATGTCAAGAATGCCCTTAAAAACCTGGAATGTTTTGGGGCTCTGCCTAGGCATTACAGCCTCTATGCCAAGAGAGGTGAAGTCTTGGTCTGGTCAGATGCCGTCTCTACAGCTTTTGTTTTGCTACCCCCATATCTGGGTACAGCAAGGAACTGAGGAGGAGAGGAAAGTGAGCATAGCTCAGTCAGTGTCTGGCCAGGCTTTGAGACAGGCAGACACAGATGTACCTGTGGAAGTAGTTGTGTGGCTGGGTCAGCACTCCACTGGACTGAGCCAATTGTCTTGCTGGGAGATGGAGATAATTACCTGGAGCCCAGCGTGATGTTGATGGTACTTTTGGAAGATGCTGCCTGAGATATTTTAAGGGCACATGGCTAAGCAACCTGTTTAAATGCTATTACAAATCTAACAAGATAACCAGCCCCCTGAGAAGCTGAACAAACAGTTGTATTTCCACTCAGAGGAGGTGAGCAACCTCTGCAAACGTCGAGCCGTTCGTTAGCAGGCTAGTGGCAGTGTGGGAAGAACCCCCAGGGGCCACAAAACGGGAACAGAAACTCTTGTAAGGCAGCTTGTCTTCAGCAATTTGTCTCTTTTCTCCCTGGCTCAAATAAGAAGCTGCAGAGACAGCATGAAAATGAAAAATAACAATGAGGAATACCGCATTTCAGCTCTCTTGCATCTCCTGCTGCTCTCTCTGGTCCCTGCTGCTCGTCTGCAGAAGTCCAAGGCAAAGTGTTATTGAGCTGCTGTATCTGATCAAATTTTTTTCATATCCCTGAAGAGCTGCAGTGACTGGAGTGCTGCTTTGAACTTTGTTAGTCAGTTGGCAGGACTGGCCCTCATGAGATCCATACGATGCCTGGCTGAGACTGCTGAATGACCAGCTAGCAAGGCCAGCTCTCTGTTGCCATGTGAGAAGTGATGCAGATATTCAGAGCAAGGATGCAGGCTTAGATTAAACCTGCCTTGATACTCTCATTCAGATAATAGTCCTATTATCTCACAATGTCTCTGTGAAGAGGAGCTCTCTGCTGCCTTGTTGCTGTGATTCTTCCTGATGGCATTTGGTGGGCTGTAGATGCACCCTTGGAATTGGAACATGTTGGGAAATGGACCTTCCTGTCCCTGGATTGAATGTCTGGCTTGGGACACCCTGGACTTTGACTTGGTTCTGAGCGGCCCACTTGCTGGCAAGCCTGGGGGTGCTACTAACCTCCCTGTGGAGAAGAGAGAAGCAACTAATGTATTTATGAGGGGTCTGAGACCCTCAGGTCCCATAGCAAATCAGTGAGTTATCACGGACTCGGGGATGTCTTAATAGATGTTGAATTGTCCTTATTCTGCAGGAACAAGGAGGACAGTCCCTGACAGTTCTGTCACACAGTGGTGAAATGGGGAAGGCAACATCCCAAAGCCTTTCAAACACCCCTCTCCTGAAAGCTCTGGGCCATAGGTGGCCATCACACCAGCTGGCAGACCTCAGATGGGGGTGCAGGACTGTGCTGGGGTTCAGGAGGTGAGGATGAAGATGCTGTGACTCTCCACCACCCCTTGTTAGAGGCTGTTGTCTTGCAGCATTGCTGGGGAGGGGGGTTGACAGGAGACACAACCCTGCTCTCTCGGGTGTGCT
>NW_010402270.1:28819-41598 GCF_000710305.1 Buceros rhinoceros silvestris
GTTCAGCTTGATCCAGTGGGCTCTGTGCGATGCAGCTTGGGAAGGAAGAGTGCAGTCCCTTCCCTGGCTGCTCTGTAGGCAGGAAGGACAAGGGCTTCTTAACCTTTGGGGTGGAGGAAGAAGCATTGTGAGCTTTTGCAGCTGTTTGCAGAGTACAAGTCCATCCACGATTTTCGGGCTCTCTGTCATGTTCAACAAGCCAGCTGAGCTGTGGTCTTCAGCCCCCTCCCTCTCTGGGGGGCCCCAGCTGTGTCTCTTTTGCTTTCAGATGGAGGGTGCTGCCCAGTGGTTTGTGCGCAGCTGGGACGTCCAAATGGCGTGTGCATCTGCTTCCAAGCCAACGCTGCTCAAGCCTGGCACAGAGATGGCTCCACTGCTGCCTTTGGTGACAGCAGGCTGAGCTGTGAGCGGAGCTGGCTAGGGAGCACACGTATTTGTTGTCCAGCTGGCCCCACCAAAGGCAGGAGCAGAAACCTGGCTGCGGTACCTGTTTCCACCTCTCCAGTGCAGTTGGCAGAGGAAAGCAAGCCCAAACCAGAAAGACAGTGAGAATGATGGATAAATTGAGATATGGTAAGATGGACAAGGAGGTTGGCAGAAGGACTGGCCTGAGCATAGTGGGGTAAGAGTTGGACCATGATGAAACCCGCCAAAGGTCAGTGGAAGCTTGTACATCCTCCTCCCTGTTCCCTGGGAGCGGAGAGAGACCTTGGCTCCACATTTCTGTGGTTTCTTTGCTCATTATAGAAAAAACGAAGGGTGAAGACAGGTCAATGAATCATTACTGTTTGGTTTGGCTGGGCCACTGCGCTGTGTTTAGGAATGGCTGATTCTTTTTCTTCTTGTGAGTTGTTCTCTCTTCCCCCGCTCCTTCGGGTTTTGGGGTTGTTTTGTGTTTTTTTCCCCTCGGTTATCCTGAATTATTGCAAGATGGTGAAACAGAAGAGCTCCTCCTTTCCTTGGGTTGGCTTCCCTTGCAGCAGATGTCAAATAAAAGAGTCCGGCTTTTGGATAACTCATCCCAAAAGGGGATTGGTGCATCCTGGATCTTTCACCCGTCCCATCCTGAGACATAGCAGGGAGCCACTGGCGTGGCCTTCAGGCTCATGACAGCACTTTCCAGGGAAAAAAACAAAGTAAAAGGAACAGGATTCCTCTATCTATTTCTTAATTATGTATTTTTTTGGGTTCTTGCTGGAACATCTGTTCGGCATTTGTGCAGGATGTTCCTAAGACTAGATTTGTTCGTTCCTTCTCTGCTGGGATGCTGGGGTTGCATGGTGAGAGGGGTGCACACGCCACCATGCACATATACCTGGGCAGCACCTCCTGAGGCATGGCCAAGACAGAGGTCATGCGAGCAGGATGACCGCTGCCCTCCTGTGCACCACAGGCTGCATGGGGAGATGGGGCTGCTCCCTTCTCATCCCGCTGCTACACATGCGGGTTGGCTGTGCCATATGTTTTTGGCACGCGCTTATATCATTTGGTAGGTATATGTGTGCCAGTGAAGGTGTTTGCAGACCCATCTTCTGCTGTTACTCGCTGAAACTGAGAGGGACAGCAATGCTCCTGCATTTGCAGTGATGAGGGTCCTGGAAAGACAGGGGGCAATTTTCTCATTTGAATCTGTGCTGGCTTATAATTTTTCCTAATTCCTCACCTGTCATGACACAGGAGCTAGAGATGAGTGCTCCCTCTTACATATCACTGCCTGATTACATGCTGTCAGAAGAGACTTCCAAAAATTATTCCATGTAGGTGGCATAATCTGGAAGGGGACTTGGCAGAGAGCCACAGACAGGGGCTACAGCCTTTGCAGCTCTCCCAGTGGCAAGTGATGCTGAGGAGGCCAAGAGGCAGAGGTCCTGCTCCTTTAGGTAGCCTGACACTCCCAGGAGTCAAAAATCAATTTTAGGTGGAGCTGCATGGGAAAAGGCAAATCTCCCCTGGAAATCTGAGTGTCGCTCTTGTCCTGATGACATTGTTCTTTGGCAAAACATGCTTCTGTTCCTTCTGCCCTCCAAGGCTGAGTAAGGATGGTTATGGAGCAGAATGACATCCTGATGGAGGTCAGGCTGGGGAGCTGTTAACCACCCATAACTCTGCAGCAGGCTTGTCCTGGGAATTGCAGCGGGTAACTGGAGAACTAATCAGAGATCAAACTGCTTGTGATATAATCAAATCAGGGAGAGTCTGCTGCAAGAATTGAAGGTGACGTTGCAAAGTGAGGGTTGTTTGCAAAAGGAGATATGTGTTCCCTAAAGGAAGGTAAGCAAGGGGACAAAGAGTAACTGTGAGTCTGGTTAACAGATCCTAGCTCAAAAGTGCATTGTGGGTGGGATTAAAGATTTCTCTTCCAGGTTTTTCTATCCTCGTAAAGGATTTCATAGGCTCTTTAGGAAAAGCATGTTTGTGTTCCTTAGATGTCTTTAATGACAGAGTGTCCTGCAGGAGTGGTGAGAGGGCACAAATTCATTGAAAGACTATGCCAATCTGGCTGTAGGAAGCAATGCCACAAATTGAGAGAGTGTTGTCAGGTACTGGTCTCCTACCAAACACAACCCCACCCCATTGCTCTTGTCACTGCATGATGAGCCAACTAATGGCACTGGTCTGGCTGAATAAACATATTTTGCAGTGTATGGGTCATGCCAGGTTCATTTCAGCTGGACCAGCTCCATGAACAGACTCACTGTGCAAAGGTTTGACTTTGGTCTGCTCGGTGCCCAAGCAGAGGGACACAAAGGACTGTGGGCAGGCCTGAGCTGCTGCTCAGGGAATAGCTTCAGCAGCTGGCTGGGTAGCAAAACTAAACCTGAAACCATATGCCCTCCTGAATCAGCTCATGAGCTCCTCCAGGGTATCGGCTCTCTAGCGGTGAGCTGTTATCTGCAGCAGCACAAGCATTAAGAGAGCCTGAACTGCTAAACTTGTGCTATTACGCTTTCCCCACATGAAGAGCTTGGCTCAAGCGACTGAAGTCTTGTGGACTTGAATTTTCCTCCCTTCAACTCTTTTGTGCATGGGTTTTCCTGACCAAGCTTGAAGCAGAGGCTGGCTGTGGAGATCTTGGTGTCAGCTGCTTGCTTGGGTACACAGAGAGCCGAGACACTCTCAGCAAAGGTATTCTGGTCCATGTGCTGGCCATGTCCACCCCAGGCTGTGTCCAGGGCAGCTGCAGGACAGGATCTGATGTGGGGAGTGCCAGGAGAAGGAGATAGTCCAGATCATGATCAGTGACAGCCACCAGTGTCTATCTAGTGGCTTGAAGCATAGTTTTGAGGAACAGAGGTTCAACTCCAATCTCAAAGAGTGCATGGCTCTTTTCTTCTTGCTCCTGCAAAGTTTAAGTGGCTGCCACAGCCATTTGCCTTTAAGGCACTCTACTGACTATGATCTAGGGATGTGAGGGTTGCCCACATTGCAGCTGTCCTCAGGTTCATCTCCTTGCCAGTCTCCTTGCAGCCCTGCGTGAAGCGCTGCTGACCATCTCATAGGGGTTAGCAGTACCTGCTGCGGTTTGACAAAGGAAGTGCAGAGCAGTGCTTCAGCTGCCTGAAGCTGCTAAGGAGTTTTAGGTGGTCTTGAAGTTGGCAGAAAGGGGTATTTAATGATGCCTGATCGACACTGGCCATGGAGGCCCCCTTCCATATTCTTAAAGACCAGACAGAGTCAGAGGATGGATGTAGTAGGAGAGCATGAATAGATAACACAACAGAGCAGGAATAAATTAGCAATGGGCAGTGCCTTGCTCAGCTCCCTCTAGTCCAACTCTCCTGCAGCTAAAGTGTTTTCCCTGTCTGCATCTCTGGATTCGGTGTTTAATTTCAAACGTCCCAAGTTTTCCCTGAGAGAAGATTCTCTATAGTTTCATAAATCTTCTTGTCAGGGAGTTATTTCTTGCTATGGACCTGAAAATTTCCCTTTCTGAATTTCATGTTGCTTATGCTCTCTTCCTGATGCTGAGCCATCTCCTGGATAGGTGCTGGAGCGCAACAGGAACAATGCTCTCGGCAGCATCTCACTCATTCTGCTCTCTTGAGGGGTTATTTCTTGCTCAGTGCTAACTCCCTTCCTCCTGACTGGTCCTACCTCCTCTGATGAGGAGGCAGAGAGACACTCCAGCTGTGCTGCTGGTGGTGGGAGAAGAATAAGATGAACCTGATGGGGAGACAGAAGGGTCAGACAGGCTCTCTGGAGCCTCTGGTCCCAGGATCAGCTCTCCTTAGCCTGCTCTGCATCTAACCTCCTCCAAAACCCCCGCTCACTCCTCACTTCTGGCAGTCAGGAATGATCCTTTTCTCCCTTCTCTTCTGGTGTCCAGCCTAAAAGTGTCTTTGATAAGGTTTCATTCCCTTCCTGTTTCAATTTTCCCAGCATGGCCATGAAGAAGAGCTCTTTGCCTTGACCTTTGCAGCAGCCTGCCCTGCACATGAAGCCTTCTAGTTTCCCATGAACACCAGTCCTTGAGGTGACAAGAAATGCTGCAAGTCCTTTGGGAAAGTCCTGGGAAAGGGCTGCAGGCTGCTGCCTTTGCTGCTCACACACTGCAAACAGATGAGCCCAGAGAAGCACCTTCCAGGTTAATCTCAAGACTCTAAATGTGGCCAGGTTGGGTTGCAGATGTTGATGCCAGAATGTATTTATTCATTTCACAGTTTTGCTTATTTATCAGATCCTGTGATCATTAAATTGTGCATTACCATTTGGCATGTGGCAGGTTTTAATTCCTATGGCTGGTTTATGCCCTCTGCAGGTATTAGCCTAAATGCATTTCCTGACAAATGATGGATGCTCCAAAAAGCTGTGGCAACGTATTTATTGATCAGAGCTCTCCGTAACCCCAGCTCACTAATGCAAGCTCTTTCAGCGCCAGGAACTATTGTCTCCTCAGACTGTTTCATTAACTCAGATGTGAGGATTTGGACTTTCCTTCCATGCAGGATGGAGTAAATCTTAAGTGGTGTCAGCTCTGACAACAGCCCTGGCTCACTAAGTAGGGTAGACCTGGCCTGTGCTTGGCAAGGGGACCTCTGAGAAATATTTTGGGATAGAGCAGCCCTTCAATGACTTTCCAGAGAAAGTGGGGGCAGGCACAGACATCCCAGGTGTATTTAGGATTGAGGGACACCTCTGCAATGGCCTCTCTTGCAGATGTGTCTGACTCAGCTCTGCACTCTGTCCTGCAGCTGTAGAGGTTGGGAGCACCGCATCTTAGTGCTGCTGCAGTTTCTCCCTAACACACATGGAGTTTGCTAGTGAAGTGCCAGGTCAGGACTCCCTGCAGGGTCTGCAGTGGAGAGCCACTTTGGGAATGGGATTGCTGCAGGGAATGGGTTGTGTGTGCTGCCAGCAGGGTTGTGCTTGGAAAAATCTAAGTGAGGAAAATTCTGATTAGAAAGCGCTGCTTTTTCTAGGGAAAAGCCTCTGTTAATCTTCAAAGAGGTCGGAAAACATGAGGGTAGCCTGAGTTTACCCCACGTTTCATGGACATGTACATGAACTCTGATGGGCTCAGAAGCTTAGAGCAACCATAGCAAGAAGAGTTAAGGAGTAGTTAACAGTGTGGCCAAGCTGGTTAGAAAACACTCAGGAAACAATTTCAACTCAAAGGTGAGGTATAGAGGCTTGAAGGAGTGGCGTATCACCTGGGTGTTGGTAACAGGTCTGCTCTGTGCTCCCACACACGGCAAAGTGTGTGGTTGAAGCACTTTTCCTCTCTGCAGTTACAAAGAACTACTCCTGCCTGTGCTTCCCTAACCCAATCTGAATGAGACTAACTTCTTCAGAAACAAATACCAGAAGCCTTGAAAATTTCCATGTGCTTCTGGAAGAGAGCAGGGTAGACAAATGCAGGGCAGCCTGTCTCATCTGGGGCCCCACTAGAGCTAGGGCTTTGTGAGATGGTGAAATGACCTTGCAAGAAGATCGTGCTCAGAACTGTGGATATGGCACCACTGTTTTTAGTGATCTGCAAACCTCTTTTCTCATCTGAAATCTGGAAATTTTTTCATCCCTGGTACAAGGCGAGCAGCTTTTCAGCACCTCCGCCTTGCAAGATCCTGTGGATGAAGGCATGTTGCTTGGGGCTGGCTGCTAACGACTTCTGCTAATCCCCTTCCCTTGCTTTGTAGTGTGCTCCAATGATGGGAGAGGATCTTTACGCCCCAGAAGCAAAAGACCTGATGCAAGTGCAAGTGGCTGCTACAGTGAACAGGCTGTCCCATTTGCTTCCCAAGACACATTCTTAGACTCCCTTCCATGAGTCTGCATCTTGGTCCAGCCATCCCACTATGCTACCCTGGAGAACCATGCTACAGCATCCGAGAAACCTCAGCCCTACATCATCATCTGATCTCCTCTGAGAGAGGCAGGTTGGGATGGTTCTGCCTGGGGGCTTATTGCAGCCCAGTGCCTTGCAGGGTGAAGTGGGGAGTTTTTGCTATGCCACAGTGACTTGCAAGTTCACAGCTGTGGGGCACTGGGAGATGGAGCAGAGAGGGTTGAAGCTGCCAAGCCCATGGTTGGGAGGGAAGAGGTGAGCGGTTGTGAAGAGGTGGTGGGAGGGCGGTGTGGTATCCTGTCGGCTCCCCAGTTATGGGAAACTCCAGCTGATTTAAACCTGCTGGTGGCGGTTTTGTCTACTGGAAAAGCTGCTCTCTGCTTGTGCTGGAGAGCAGTGACAGCCCACATGTTACAAACGTTTCCAGAAAACTGCTCCTCGCCCCTTCTCCTGTGGTTTGCATGGCCTGAACACCCATGGTAAGACTAGACGAGCCTGTCAGGAGAGAGGATTCCAGTCTCAGCATGACACTGGAGCAATCCAAAAGGCTGCTCAGCTGCAATCCCTGTGGCTGGCACTGGCTGCTGCTCTGCCAGTCCTCACCACCTGGTCATGGGTTGTTTGTTGTGCGCCAGGGCAGGATGCTGGCTCATCTCCTCTGATCTCTTGTTTGTACAGCCCCTAGTGTAGGGTTGGAAACTGGAAATGAAACCCCAGGGTCCTGGGGCCAGAAGACAGAAAGCCATGCCTTTGCCAAAAGACAAACTGGTCACCAACACCTTGCTCATGTCAATGCTCACAGCTGTCTGGCGTGAGCATTTCTGGAACTGAACTAGCCACCCACCACACTCCGTGGTAAAACTGGGAGAGTTTCCCCCAGTCCTATGCAATCCTCCCCAAACACCAGAGGTGTCAAGGGATGCCCATTCAGGTACCCACCACTTGGAAAGAGACACCCTCTGGTTTGCCTGCACAAGCATCCTTTGCTCTCCTCAGCCATATATCCCTGTGCCTGTTAGTAGCTGTCTGTTAGTATTTTAAAAGCCCTCAGTTGTCCTCACCACTTAATTACAAATGTTAATGAAGGGTGTTTTCAGGAGCTACAGCAGCGTAGCGAGCTGGATCCAGGGACCTCTTGGTGAGGGTATCTGGCACAAGTGGGTGCAGGAGAACTTTGGGACGATCAGGGCAAATCCTCCACCCATCTCATGATGGGGCAAATGCCCAGGCAACAGAGGACAAGGACATTTTCACCTGTGACAGCACAGATGAGAGGACTCTCTCCACCTTCACCTTCCCCTGTTGGAGACTAGTGAAGAGAAATAGTTATTTTATAGAAAGAAACTGGGTCTTACATTAATAGAGAGATATTACAGCTTAATGTGAGAAGAAGGAAGAAACTAAATGAAGTGCTGATGCAGTGAGGGAGGATCTTTTTTGTTAAGTGGAGTCTTAATAATGCATAATGTTGTACTCATCATTCGGTAACTTTATTCCACTATTGTAAATCTGTTTTAAGTGATCTCATCATTTCAGCCTTAACTCCTGTTTAGAGCTGGCCTGGCAGAGCAATCTGACAGCCAGGAGAAACTCTTCCCTCCCTCTTCTCAACCAAACACTGGGAAATGCCCTACTCCCCCAAATACTGCTTCCAGATAGCTAGGGGGTGGGGGTAGGGGGTGGAAGGGTGGAGGGGCAGGACTGTGTCCAGCACAGAAACCCCACAGGCTGTCTGGGGCAGAAGGACCTCCCAGGCACCACAATGGGGAGGAAGAGTCTGTGGCATCCAGTCCAGTGGGAGAGCAGAAATTGGGCAGGGAGAAGTCCTGGTGGGAACGGAGATGCAAAGAAGAAAACTCTTGATAATGCCAAGTCAGTGCAGGCAGCTGGAGTCACCATCATACAGTCTCTCCCATACAGGGTTGCAAAAGCATTCTTATCAGCGAATAAAAACAATCAAACCAATTACATACGGTTTGTTTTGGAAATCACCAGTACAGGATGGAAGCCAACATGTTTCCTCCTGCATCCTGTTAATGCCAATGTCCCTTTGCTGCTCCTGTGAGGCTGGAGACAAACTTCGGGAGCTGCTCGCAGCTGGCCAGGCTGCAGCACCCTGAGCTGAGCTTTAATTAACAGAGAGTGGCAACTGTTCTGCTCAGCACAGCAATCTCAGACTTCAATTGCTGATTGAGGCAATAGCCATTTCTCACCAGGTAGAGGAAATAAGGCTTGCATCAGAACGTAAAAGATTGTTTTAATTAAGTCTGGTATTTCTAACCCCACTGCTGGCTGCAACCAAATGGAGGAGGCAGCTGGAGCTGGTCAGAAAATTCCCAGAAAAAAAGGCACTTCTTTTTTCCTTTGCAAGCTAGAAAACGTGCATGATAGAACCAAAATAAGGCTTTTTTTCCCAGAGATGTATTTGCCCCTTGACAATGCAGGCTGGAGGGACCAGGTTTGGCATCACAGAAACGTAGCTGCCTGTGGGGTGTCACAGAGAAGGAAGACTTCTTCCACATGTAGCTCTGTGAGCTGTGTTTGCCCCCAGGACAGAATACAGCCTGGGATGGCCCAATGAGACCGAGCCCCAGCAACACCCGTCACTTCATCTTCTGTCTGCGTACCAAGGTCCTTCTCTCTCTTCTCCAGCTCACCCCTAGCTGCGCAGTGGTCTTTGCAGGAAGGTCAGTATCCAGATTAATTTCTATCTCACCATTGGAAAAATCCTCAAGTGCCTACACCCAGCTTTTTTAGCCCAGCAGCTGTGTGTTGAGCTTATACCTCTCCCCACCAGAAGCCAGCTCCATTTTTGGATAGCTTTAGCTCATTTAGTCCTGTAGCACAGGAGCAGAATCAAGCAGCCTGCAAAACCCCAAGCTCATCAAAACCTGTGAGGAGGTTGTGGAACAGACCCCAGCCTCAGCTCTCAGCGGTGTTTTCAAAGTCTGTCATGATTTTGAAATCCTCAGCTGCAGGAGTAAAGCCCCCAAGCAATTTCCCATGTGTTCACCAAGCCCTGCTTACACTGGTTCCTGAGCACCTTCTTCCAGAGCTGCAGCAACCAGCTCCCTAGACAAAAGCAGCAATCCAGGCAAAAGCACATTTTTAAGTGTATCAGCTCTGTTTTTAACCCAATTAACAAGGTAAAAATCAGAGCTCCCACAAAGCATGGCTTGCCCAGGGACCAAGCTGGATTTAGGCTTGGGCTTCGCAAAACTTCAGACAAGGGACCAGCACAGACAAATCAACTCAGACAGAGCCAGTATGTTAGCATGAACGTCGCAGATGGGACCCATGAGAGAGGACCCAAGGTACACACATGTTTTTCTGTAGCCACAGGCCATGTCCCACACATGCAACCAGACAGGGTAAAGAATATCCCCAGATGGGTTTGCTCAGTTGTTGCTCTGTGTCAGGTGCAGCTCTTTTACTCCATCTGTTTTGCTGGCTTTTTGACCAGCCAAGGTGCTGGTTCTCCAGCCGCCCCACGCTGGCCATGCTTGCATGTGGGCTGGGTGATGTGACCAGGGCACCAGACTGCATCTGGTGTCTGGGAAAATGGGCTCCTTCTGGGCCCCTGAGGTGCCCCAGCACCTCCCAGACCATGACTATGAGCCAGCAGAAAGGCTGAGTCATGGTGGTGAGAGCGTGGGACATTCAGCAGCGCCATTGGGCCATATCATCCAAAATGGAAACTTTCCAGCTTGTTTTGTGCAACTAGTCGATATTAAATCCTCACTTTCTTGCCTAAAATAAACACAACTGAGCAAAGACATAAAAATATGTCTGTGTCTGCAGACAGAAATACACTTACAGGCCACATATCTGGAGTTTCGAACATTGTGTTTGCCCAGAATGCTGCTTCAGCAAAACCAAAACTATGAGCAGGACAGGGTCAGTCAAAACTCGCCCCACTTTCCCAGCTCAGAAATTTTGGGGGACTAAAGCAAAAATGGCTATTAAAGTGAAACTGTCTGCCAGGATGTTTTCAAACCAGAGAGCTGCAATAAATTCAAATGGGCCCGACACTGGAATAAATTTAGACAAACAAACAAATTAATTGAGACTAGTATGAAACTACTTGAAATGAATCTAATCAGTTGCCATCCTTCTGCCCTGGAACTACCAGCTTGTGAGAAGATGAAAGATCTCACGTTTTTCTCTTGGTACATGACAGAAAGTAGTCCAGGAATCTCAAGTATTTCCATAGATTAGAATTTAAAAAAAAATTTTCCAGAATCTCATGGTGCTTCTGAAATATCTCTTGCCAATGGGTGATCTAAAATAACTTCACCTGATGATTGAGTGGAGGATCTAAGATGTTTTTGTAGTGCATCAGGGAGGTTTGTCAGCTGTCTGGGTCCCGTCAGTGGTGCAGCCAGCTGATTTAAACCGCATATGCAAATCTTAACTAATTAGCAATTAGGAATGGCAGCTTGTCAGATTGCAAAGCCTGGCACCAAAAGATGTAGACCCTGGCCAGTACCTTCAGAGTGTCAGACTTCTAAGCAGGACATTGTTAAAGCATTTGCAACAGGGATATTCTGCTAAGCTGTGAGCATTGGTAGCAACCAGATCAATTTCAAGGAGTGGAAAATTGATGGCAATGTGTTGGAGACAGCCTGCCCCAAACTGCCCTGCATGGGGGAAGAAGGGGAATGAATGTGAGGCTGCAGGTTGTTTTCTCTCCTTGCAGGCCAAGTCTGCATTTGTGGCTGTCCAGCCAGATGTCCTCTGGTGTGGCCTGGGGACACCATCTGGACAACCCTGTTTGCAGAGGCAGAGGTCTGCTTCTTTGGAGGTCTCAATAGTCCATATCAGAGCCTACATCTCATCTGTGCCACTGCTGGGATGAACTCAGTCCATAAAACAGAGGGATTTGGCTGAAGTCAGATTTTACTTTGGCTTACCCTGGCTGGACCTCATGAGTGTTCACATGGATGTGTGCACCAGGACGGGGTGTTGGGCAGCTGAGCTGGGATTGTGATTCTAAAACACATTGGTGGCTACCAACTGGGCAAGGCACGTATCCCACCAGAGCCTCTTCACCCCATGGGAGGAACCGCTCCCCTATGCTGCTGCAAGCACCACTCATATCCAGCTGTTCCGCAGCTGGGGCCAGTTTCATGGCTTCTGCATTTTCAGCATCCCAGTATGTGTAGGAGGCACCAGACAGAGGACATGGGACAGCAGAACAGCCAGGGTCCAGATACCTCCAGGAAAGCCACATCTGCTGAAAGCTTCCTCTAAGGGTTTTTCTCTCTAAGCTTGCAGCTCACGTCCTACCACTGCCATTAGCCAGCTTGGCTAGATCAAATCATTTATTTCCCACACAGCCTGAAAAAACATGTTTCAAACCAATTTATTTTGGGGGCCTCTACACTTTTTTTGATGCATTTTCCAGCAGAGATGCAGACTTCTGGTGCATTAAAGTCCACTGACCACTGCCTTGGTCGTTCCTGTGGACCCCCAAAACTGCCCATGTATCCCCCAACAGGACAACATGATGAAAAATACTGACTTACATATCCCCATTAAATGCCTGAATTCCGCATGAAATGTTCCTGCCATGAAGGAGTGAGACCACAGCTTTGAGCCAAACGATGAGAATGGCTGTCCGTGTTCACCCCCACTTAAAGTGGTCACCATCAAAATGGGTCTAGGAGCAATGGTGAGAGCCAAACAGGGTACATTAGAGACCCCCACAGGGATATTGTTGTGCTGCTGTGATTTTAATATCCTTAGACAGGAGATAACCCATCTCCTCAGATAAAAACAGGAACTCAACATGAAAAATGCAGCCATTATCCAACTAGACAGAGTTTCCTCAGCTCTGGGAAGCTCTGAGTGGAGGTAAATGCACACAGGATTGAAATTTCAGTCTGCTCCAACTTCCTCCTGGGGCCAGAGCTATGTGGAGAGAAAGAGAAAGATTTACTTCTTTCAAAAGAAGCTTAAATCTCTTTACATATAGCTAGATTCCTGGTGCAGCATGCTGACCAGGTCTATGCATTTAATCTCATTTCATCTCATTTCGTTAGGGCTTTAATCACGTTAATGACAGTCCTAACATTTCAGGATGCTCTGGATCAGCAGCTGAACTCTGAGCATTTTATTGTAAAGGAGAGGATGCCAGAAGTTAGACACCACTTCCAGGTGTCCTGGCATTCTCTCTGCTCTGCACCAGCACTTTGGGAACTTCTCCTGCAGAGATGTAGAGGTGACACCCAGTGAAAATCATCCTCTCAGCTCCCCCTGCCACATTTTCTGCTCCAGTTCTTGTACGTTGAATGGGACCTTGCAGAGGGCTCATTTGGGGGCTCATTCCTTGAGCAAGAATTGAAAAAATAGACAGCTTAATCCAGAGCAGGGGGATGCAGAGGGAAGCCAAGAAAGGTCTCCAGCCACATAAAAGGGAGCTGCAAAGAGGACAGGAATAAACAGAGCCCACCTCCACTAGGCGTAGACAAAACCAATCACAGGTACTCAG